>NW_028152232.1:520000-642500 GCF_964638095.1 Poromitra crassiceps | reverse complement strand
TACAAATATACATATCTGTATCATTCATACTCATACATGCTACTACAACCACTTAGACACACAAGGCAAAAACCAACAAAACACATAACCACAACCACTAGCTCAAAACTTATCTAATACATACAATTGCTCTATATAATAATTGAATATGTAATTAATTGAATAGGTGAGAAAATAAATTCCTTTGCAATAATGAATAGCAAAAACAAGGTCATGTTATATTTTACAGTTCTTGTGTAAACATAATTTTAGTTTTTTGTTAAAGCATGTTTTATTACTTTGTGAAATCAAAAAATGTGGTAATGAATTCCATGCCAGCTCTGTAATAAACTGTTCTCTGAAATAGACTAGTTCTGCATGGAGGCAACAAAAAACGACCTTCTGACGACTGGCGAGTAGCATAATTATGACTCTGCAAAAAATGACAATTTACTATAAAGTATTTTTGGGGTTTTGGTTATGATGATATTTTTCACATACCACACCAGAGAATAATGCAACCTGCTCTTTACACTTAACCAAGCTAAATTAGTATTCATTATACTTACACTCGTTCTATATGGGCAGTGCAGAACGATACGTGCTGCTCTGTTCTGAGCTACCTGTAACCTGTTTAAATTATTTTCTGTTGTATTTGACCAAATAACCAAACAATAATCTAGCTGTGATAACACCAATGCTTGCATTGATTGTTTTATTAAATGGCTAGGCATGACTTTTCGACAGTGTTTTATTGCAGCCATACCTCTTCCCATTTTTACTACTAATTGGTCAATCTGACTCTTCCAAGATAGTTTACTGTCAATAGTGATCCCTAACAACTTTACATCAGTAACTTGTTCTATAAGTTTATCCCCTAAAGTCAAGTGTAGGGTTGGCATCACTTTTAATGAATGTTTTGAACCAACCACCATACATTTTGTCTTTTCAGTGTTAAGAACCAGTCTATTTTCCGTTACCCAATTAGCTTTAATTCCTCATTTAGGATCCTCCCAAGTTCTCCCGGTGTGTGTGATGATGTATATATTGTTGAATCATCTGCATACATTGCAATGGTGGCACAATTCAAAATCAAAGGTAAATCATTTGTAAAAATTGGTCCTAAGCAACTCCCTGGAGGCACCCCACAACTTAATGCACTTACCTCAGAATAACTACCATTAAAAAGTACAGTATATTTCCTATTTGTGAGATAGCTTTCGATCCATGCTGCAGCAGGTGCTTCAAAGCCATAACAGTTCAATTTCTTCAATAACAACATGTGATCTAATATATCAAATGCTGCACTAAAATCTAGCAATACAGCACCAACAATTTTCTTCTTATCAATTTCTTTCATCCATCCATCAGTCATCTGAGTTAATGCTGTAGCTGTGGAGTGCCCCTTTTTATAAGCATGTTGATACACAGTATTTAATTCATTTTTACAGAAGTCATTTTGTATTTGTTCATATGCTATTCTCTCCATAATCTTACTTAAAGCTGGTAATAAACAGCTTTAAGCAGATAAATTGGTCGACTATTTTTTCCTGAGAATGGTTCTTTACCATTTTCTTCTAGTGGAACTATTTTGGCTATTTTCCATTCTGATGGACAAATACATTTGTCTAAACTTAGATTAATAATATAAGAAATAGGCAGAGCAATCAGTTTTGCTACAGGTTTCAGTAGCTTCACTTCAAGATTATCCGGAAGGTTTGTCTTTACTAGCACTTCAACAATTTTTCAATTGTTCCAGTACAAATCTTTTCAAATTTAAACTTACGGTACATGATTTATTTGTCATTATTCTATCTTTTATTAACCTACTTGAAAGCTCATCTTCTAAGCTCGTCATAAGTAACGAGTTACTCTACACAGACAGATATTGTAAACTAACTTATTACTTTCAAATGAAAGTAACTGGTAATATGTCGTATTTTACATTTTGAAAGTAACTTGCCCAACACTGATTACCACACATCCAGTGCCTAATATCTGTGTGTGTGTGTGTGTGTGTGTGTGTGTGTGTGTGTGTGTGTGTGTGTGTGTGTGTGTGTGTGTGTGTGTGTGTGTGCGTGCGTGCGTGCGTGCGTGTCTCAGGTGTATGACACAGGTAAGCAGGTTTACCTGGTGACGGAGCTGATGCGTGGAGGAGAGCTGCTAGATCGCATCCTAAAGCAGAAGTCGTTCTCTGAGCGAGAGGCCAGCGCTGTGCTGCACACCATCACTAAGACTGTGGAGTACCTGCACTCACAGGGGGTGAGAACTACCAGCACTACTAAACCACTTCCAGCAGCTGGTCAAACCTCCACTTGGACTCGAGGATGAACTGATTTGGTGGTCAAAGGTCAAAGTTCAAGGTCACTGTGACCTCTCGAACGCCATTTTCAAGCTCGTTAACACGATATCTCAGCAACGCCTTGACAGAATTTCTATCTATTTTCCTCAAACGTCCACTTGGACTTGAGGATAAACTAATTAGATTTTGGTGGTCAAAGGTAAAATTTCAAGGTCACGTGACCTCGCGACTGCTCGTTTCATGCTCGTTAACGCGATATCTCTGAAACACCATGACATAATCTCATCAAATTTGTCTCAAACATCCACTTGGACTCCAGGATGAACTGATTACATGTTGGTAGTCAAAGGTCAAAGTTCAAGGTCACTGTGACCTCACGAATGCCATTTTCTAGCTCGGTAACGCGTTATCTCAGGAACGCCTAGACGGACTTTCGCCACATTTGGCTCAAACATCCACTTGGACTCAAGGATGAACTGATTAAATTTACGTCGTCAAAGGTCAAGCTCACTGTGACCTCACGAACGCCATTTTCAAGCTTGGTAACGCCATACCTGTCTCCGCAAACTCCAACTCGTTCAAAACTCAGCCGCCTGTATCATTACCAGAACTCTCTCGTAACGGGACAAGCCCCGTATCCTGTATGTACGTGTCCTGTATCATTACCAGAACCCCTTCCACTCAGCATATCACTCCCGTTCTTCAACAGCTCCACTGGCTCCCTGTTAAATACCGGATTGACTACAAAATTCTGCTTCTCACCTTCAAGGCCCTTCACAATCTTGCACCTCCATATCTCTCTGAACTCCTTCACACTTACACTCCCTCCCGTGCTCTCCGATCCTCCTCTGCTTTCCAACTCTCTATACCCTCTGCCCGCCTGACCACCATGGGGTCCAGAGCCTTCAGCTGCTCTGCCCCCTATCTCTGGAACTCCCTCCCACAAAACATCCGACACCTTGACTCTCTCTCTATCTTCAAATCACACCTGAAAACGCACCTTTTTAAACTGGCCTATTCTCTCTACTAATTATTTTACTTACTTGTTGTTTTTAAATTATATTTTGTATTTGTATTTTATGCCTTGATTATTGCTGCTTGTTTTAACCATGTCTGTACGGTGTCCTTGAGAGCCTTGAAAGGCGCCCATAAATAAAATGCATTATTATTATATATATATATATATATATATATATATATATATATATATATATATATATATATATATATATATACCGGTATATGTATATTTATATAATAATAATACCTCAGTAACACCTTGGCGGAATTGCTTCACATTTTGCTCAAACGTCAAAGTCTGGACAGACATGGATGTTGACTGCTCACTTGTTGGCGGAGGCATAATCCGCGGTGCGGTCGTTCTAGTTTGAATTTTATCCTCAGTTTGTATTGACTTTAAAGTCGGGAGGCTTCATACAATACAGCAGGATCAAGTTACAGCACTGCGAACAGTTACTGTAAAAACACAATACAGTAATATCAGAGTGGGTATTCTTTATTGTGATTATGGGTATGACACATAGATTGTATAGATGTCATGACAGCTCCTAAAAAGTGAAGCCAAAACATCTCGCCTCCTGGTGGTTGGCTGCAGTACAGGTCATAAATCCAGCGCCCTTCATGTTAGAAGATGCGACATGAGCCAAACAAAAAAATCTAAGTACACGTCAAATATTCTTTTCTCAAAGATGGTTTCTGTCATTTTGTTCTTAACGGTATAAAAAGGGCTGATTGACAGCTGTGAGAGCCACTCTCAAACCTCCATCAGACGGGCGGCACGGTCATTCCTCCCTCTCTTCTCTCTGCAGGTGGTCCACAGAGACCTGAAGCCCAGTAACATCCTGTATGTCCCTCCCTCTCTCCTCTCTGCAGGTGGTCCACAGAGACCTGAAGCCCAGTAACATCCTGTATGTCCCTCCCTCTCTTCTCTCTGCAGGTGGTCCACAGAGACCCGAAGCCCAGTAACATCCTGTATGTCCCTCCCTCTCTCCTCTCTGCAGGTGGTCCACAGAGACCTGAAGCCCAGTAACATCCTGTATGTCCCTCCCTCTCTCCTCTCTGCAGGTGGTCAACAGAGACCTGAAGCCCAGTAACATCCTGTATGTCCCTCCCTCTCTTCTCTCTGCAGGTGGTCCACAGAGACCCGAAGCCCAGTAACATCCTGTATGTCCCTCCCTCTCTCCTCTCTGCAGGTGGTCCACAGAGACCTGAAGCCCAGTAACATCCTGTATGTCCCTCCCTCTCTCCTCTCTGCAGGTGGTCCACAGAGACCTGAAGCCCAGTAACATCCTGTATGTCCCTCCCTCTCTCCTCTCTGCAGGTGGTCCACAGAGACCTGAAGCCCAGTAACATCCTGTATGTCCCTCCCTCTCTTCTCTCTGCAGGTGGTCCACAGAGACCTGAAGCCCAGTAACATCCTGTATGTCCCTCCCTCTCTTCTCTCTGCAGGTGGTCCACAGAGACCTGAAGCCCAGTAACATCCTGTATGTCCCTCCCTCTCTTCTCTCTGCAGGTGGTCCACAGAGACCCGAAGCCCAGTAACTTCCTGTATGTCCCTCCCTCTCTCCTCTCTGCAGGTGGTCCACAGAGACCTGAAGCCCAGTAACATCCTGTATGTCCCTCCCTCTCTTCTCTCTGCAGGTGGTCCACAGAGACCCGAAGCCCAGTAACATCCTGTATGTCCCTCCCTCTCTCCTCTCTGCAGGTGGTCCACAGAGACCTGAAGCCCAGTAACATCCTGTATGTCCCTCCCTCTCTTCTCTCTGCAGGTGGTCCACAGAGACCTGAAGCCCAGTAACATCCTGTATGTCGACGAGTCGGGGAACCCAGAGTCGATCAGGATCTGTGACTTTGGCTTCGCTAAGCAACTGCGTGCCAACAACGGGCTGCTGATGACCCCATGCTACACCGCTAACTTCGTAGCTCCCGAGGTGAGCCCAGTGATTGGTCGGTCCCATCCCTATGAGGTTTATGATTGGTTGGTCTTGATCTCACACTAGTGATCGCACGAAAAGTGATGACGTTTCTTTCTCTGAGACACCGCCTTTAAACGAAAACTTTGAATGATATTGAATTTAAACATTATGTTATGTGTTAGACATTGAAAATAAAACACATTTCTATATTGCAGGTGTTGAAGCGTCAGGGCTATGACGAAGGCTGCGACATCTGGAGTCTGGGAGTCTTGCTGTACACCATGCTGGCCGGGTGAATAGCAACACACAAACACATTCTCTCTCTCTAGCCGCTTTCACACCGACCTTGAAAGCCGCAAAATGCACGGAAAATAGGATCCGCGCCTCCGATGTGAAAGTTGTGAACACGGGTTGGTGGGTAATTGTTGTACGCCTTTCATTCCATCAAGTGGACCTAGTCACAGCGCCACAGTGCCATTTGATCACAGCAGTTACCAGGCAACCCGGCTCCACTTGAAAGCGTAGGAGCGGCAAGCCGGAATGGGGCGAATTCATGGTCAGCTCATTCATAAAAAAATTACAGGGGAAATCACCTCATGCAGCAATATGAAAGGCATGAGTGAAAGTAAAAAAAAGTAGCCTATACAATCATGACTGCAGGGGCGCCAGGAGGAATGCTCCGTGCCTGTCAGTAGGTTAGGCTTTATGCTCAAACGATGTTGACATAGTAGGTAAATTAACGGATATAATAATACGCTTCAGAGGACTATAGCTGTCTGTGGCGAGTTGGTCTGAGGATATTCACTCTGGAAACCAGCTCCAGAACTGCAATCTGTCTAGCTAGCCAGTTGTGCATTCCCTTACAAAAACTACTGACGTTATAGTAGTCATGTGCATTTATAGCCTATACTATTCCCCCGATGAACGTTATGCAGACTGCAGCTGTTTGATATGCGGGCGTTGTCTTTCAGAATGGACGCTAATAAGGCTACTTCATGGGAATAATTTGCTTTACAAAAAACTGGAACCAAAAGATAAGAATTAGCCTTGTACCTAATAGGCTACATGATGGTGCATCTGTGATCCATAAAGTCGATCAGATTTATTGAAAGCCTTACCATGCTGCATGTGGACAACACTTTCCTGTTTTATCGCTAATCACTTGATCCTTAATGACCGCAGCTGCATGTCGTTGGCTGGCATACATCGGCGATGTTTGGTTGTTGAATGAATTCGAACAGCATACAGTAGCCTAGGCTACAAAATATTCATTTGGGCAAGGAGGAGCTGGGTGGAAATGCCTCCGCTCACCTTTCAATCCGGGAGAGGTGGCTGTCACCTGAAAGCACACCCCAGGACGGGAATGTGGCGGTGCTGCTTGGCTGTGTGTGAAAGCAATTTCTGTGACGAGGCTGCTGGCTTTGCGGGCCTTCTGAACTGCAATTTTGCGGGATCTGTGTGTGAAAGCGGCTTCTCTCTCTCTCTCACTCTCTCAATTCAATTTCAATTCAAAAAGGCTTTATTGGCATGGAAAACATATTACATTGCCAAAGCAGGTGTAAAACAAAACAAAAATGCACAATAATAATACAACACATAACATATAATATAACAACAACAACAACACAATTATTAAAAAAAAAAAAAAAATTGTATTCCGATCTTGCAAACAAATGTGTTCATAAGCCTATGGTAAACAAGAGTTTAAAAGAAGGATATAGGCAGATGAGTTAAAGATATCTGTACAGTAGATACTGTATGTACAGCATGTCTATGTACAAGATGTGCAGAGGGTGGACCCTGACCTTTAAGGTGGTTGTGTCCCATTTGTCCTTTGCGCACATTGTTGTGTTTCACCCAGCAGATATGATAGTCTCTCTCTCTCTCTCCCTCTCTCTCTCTCCCTCACTCACTCACTCACTTTTCTCTGTCCCATTTCCTCACACCAGCTTCACACCCTTTGCCAATGGGCCTGAGGACACCCCGAATGAGATCCTGAGCAGGATAGGCAGCGGTCACTTCAGTCTGACCGGAGGCAACTGGGACGCTGTGTCCGATGCTGCCAAGGTAGATCAAGAAATATCTCGAAAGACTTCAAATTGTTAAAGGAAGACTTTACCGCTAATCAACCCACTTTGTATCATTAATAATCTTGGTAATATAAGCACATGGGCAGTGTTTACCTTCTCTCTCCATTTTCCTCATGGAGATCTCCCATTTCCTCCTCTGGCAAAGCGCTCCGTTGTGACGTGTTTTACATCACAGTGTGTCAAAATGGTGCTGTGGAAGTTCTGCTGGAGAAGCAGAAACTGCTCCGAGGGCGGCTGTTATTGTTTATTTTTTAAGTATGTGCACATCCACGGAGAGAATCGCATGGAGAGCCTTAACAAGCCTTAATGCTGCCCCTGCAGCTGGCGGGGGCAGATTTTTCTCTGTGAGGAAAACAGAGAGAGAAGGTAAACACTGCCCCATGTGCTTATATGAGCCAGATTAGATATGAGACAAAGTGGGTTGATAATCGGTAAAGCTCATTCATAAAAAAATTACAGGGGAAATCACCTCATGCAGCAATATGAAAGGCATGAGTGAAAGTAAAAAAAAGTAGCCTATACAAGACTTTACCGCTAATCAACCCACTTTGTATCATTAATAATCTTGGTAATATAAGCACATGGGCAGTGTTTACCTTCTCTCTCCGTTTTCCTCATGGAGATCTCCCATTTCCTCCTCTGGCAAAGCGCTCCGTTGTGACGTGTTTTACATCACAGTGTGTCAAAATGGTGCTGTGGAAGTTCTGCTGGAGAAGCAGAAACTGCTCCGAGGGCGGCTGTTATTGTTTATTTTTTAAGTATGTGCACATCCACGGAGAGAATCGCATGGAGAGCCTTAACAAGCCTTAATGCTGCCCCTGCAGCTGGCGGGGGCAGATTTTTCTCTGTGAGGAAAACAGAGAGAGAAGGTAAACACTGCCCCATGTGCTTATATGAGCCAGATTAGATATGAGACAAAGTGGGTTGATAATCGGTAAAGCCATCCTTTAAGAAAGGCTCTTGTAAATCTTTTGAAATGTTGTCCACAGCACAGTATAGTAGCACAAGAGCCACAGCAAAACAGAGATTGGTGTGTGTGTGTGTGTGTGTGTGTCTCTCTCTCTGTGTGTGTGTGTGTGTGTGTGTGTGTGTGTGTGTGTGTGTGTGTGTGTGTGTGTGTGTGTGTGTGTGTGTGTGTGTGTGTGTGTGTGTGTGTGTAGCTGTGCTAAGGACCCCCTTGAAAACGAGATGGTTCATCTCAAGGGGTTTATCCTCTTAATAAATAGTGAAAATGTGTGTTCCCTCCAGGACCTGGTGTCTAAGATGCTGCATGTTGACCCACACCAGAGACTGACAGCGAAGCAGGTGCTCAGACACCCCTGGATTGTCCAGAGAGACCACCTGCCCAACAGCCAGCTCCCACACCATGACCCCAAACTGGTCAAGGTACAGTCATGGGGCCCAATACTGTACTTCAAGTACAGTAAACAATCATGGAAGTGTACATTCTTTGTTTATGTTATATTTAAGCAATAATGAGAGGGAGTGCTGCTGTTGGCTAATGTCGTCACGGCTGTGATTCGGTCGTGAAGAAAATCATCATCGTGACGACATTAGACAACAACAGCACTCCCTCTCAGGTGATATTGCTTTGATACAACAGTTGTCCAGCATAAACAAAGCTATTCATCAATAATAGCATTTTTGTCAAGTAATTTGCGACAACTGATGATTTCTGTCTATTATTCGCCTCCGCCAACAAAAACAGTTCCCCCAGGATTGCACTAGCAAGCAGAAACAGTAATATTTCCAACCAGTGAGAGGCAGCAATGTGCCGCAAGGCATCCAGTCTGCCGCAAAGCTATTAGAAGCAGCATAAGAAGAAGCTCGCCCAATAGCTCGCTTTTTCTCTCTTCCGCGTTCCGACGCAATTGTATTTGTTCTTCCGGTTCAGCGCTAGTTGGCGGCCAATTTCAAAACAAAACGTCTCTGAATGAAGTTTGGCAACATTCAGAAGCTACACTGAGGCCAACTTCAGTGACATGTTCATAGCGTTACTGCTGCGAGGAGCCGATTGCTGTACCCGGTCGGCATTTAACGTTAGTTACAAAAGCACGTCGACAGTGTTTTCTCACTGCCAGGCAGTAGCCTACTGTAGGGGTTGGCAGATACTAGCTAGTCCGACCGGTCACACAGCCAGCGCTCCTCGCTGCTCGTTAAATATTTCCAAATAGGCGTTATTCTGATAAACTGTTCACATATTTGGAATGTTACGTTCTCACCCGAAAAAATATTAAAGTCCCTGGAAACCAAAATCCACAAAAACCTTCTAACTATTAAATTTAGGGTCTTATGTGAGTAATTGTGTGCCTCAGAAAGTAGGAGACATTAGTTTCAACCCGAACCCCCAAAATCGCCACTTTTCTACAAGGTCTGGATTTCTACTTCCTCATTGAAGAGAGCGGTGCGCACGGTGCTAAAATGAATGATCTTATCACATCATAAGATTTAATCGAATCACACACACGCACACACACACACACACAGTAGCGCTGTGCACCCGCAGTGGCAGAGTCTCTCTTCCTCTCTGTCAGTATGCGCCGAGTAACGAGCGAACACACACACACACACACACACTCCATCTCTCTTTCCTTCTCTCTCTCTCCGTTTCCCTCCCCCTCTCTCTCTCTCTCTCTCTCTCGGAGGAGACCTGCAGTCCTGCATGCACACACACGGGACACGCCCACACAGTCAGCGGGAGAAAAGACAGTCTAAAATCTAATTGATTCTCATGACTGTTGTCATGACTGTCAAACCTAAATTTATATACTTTGCGACGTTCATCATCGTTCAAATTTGGCTGGTGGCTTATTAACATAGGTTCCTGTGATGTGATGAACTCAAAATGCTAAATAACAAAAAATTATTTCTGGTTTCCAGGGACTTTAAAACTTTAAAACAGTTAGTTTTTTTGCTTGAAAACAGCTTTTTGGCAAGTCTAAAAATGATAAAGCTAGACGTAATCTACTTCCGTGTCTAAAACGGAAAGACGATTACGAAATTACGTCCTTATATGGGCAAATAATAAGGTGAATAAAGCCCCGCTGTAAGCTCAGTCTAATGGTTTTACTTTGTGGAGTAAATCAGCGGCTAACAGGCTGGAGGAGGCTCACACCATGGATGTATACAGTCAATGATTTAGAGCAGCTGTGAAGCGGAGTGATATACACACAGTGAAGTGCCAGTGCTGTTATCGTGAAATATCAGCCTGCTTGTCCAATCAAATTGCTCGGCCGGAACTAACTGTTGTATAATTATTAGGGCTGTCAGCGTTAACGCGTTAATCGCGATGCGTTAAGGGCCACCCATAATTTTTTTTTTTTTTTATTGCGTTAATCGCATGCCGCTATTTTGTCCCTTCGTCGCACCCGTACTTGTAGTCAAGCCGTTCGCAGCCATTTCCTGTCTCCTGCCTGTGCAGGCATGGAAGACAAAGACAGCAATATGCTTCTAAATGGCTCGTTTTACTTTAAATAACTCCCAAATGGCACAGTGGACAAGTCAAGAGCAGTAGTTTGCACCTTGTGTAAAACGGAATTAAAATATCGAGTTTGAGCTATCACCTAAAAGCTAAGCATACCATAGCAGCTAGCGGCCAGCTAGCAGCCAGCTAGCTAGCGTGAGACTCATCACTCATTCTTCCTTCAGAGTCTCGGATGCGCGGGTCCTCTAACCACTGGGAGGTCGGCTTCAATGGCTTCACGCGATATACACGTTATCAATACACAGTTTCCAATACCGAGCCATTATTCACATGGAAGTGCCAAAGTTTTTAGCTCAGATACAGCCTTCTTCAGCTGTGTCATTTTGGGTTTTGACTGTTCCACAGCGCCGCCGCCGGGAAGTATCGGTTCTGGAGCGTTCTGGAGTGTTTACAATTATTGTGCATTTATTTTCTATTCAAGATGCATTTTGTAGACATTTTGTGACCTCCTGTCTACATTGCACTTGTATTGAATTGAAAATAAATCTAAAATTCAAGATCACAAAGTACATTTATTTGCATTCATTTGATTCCCAATCACGACACACTGGTAAGAATTATTAATATCTAATTTAAAATGCTTTGCAATGCAAAATAATGGCATTTTAAACATGCGATACAAAGATGCGATTACCGTATTTCCGCTAATATAGGACGGGGCCTTTATTTACTGAGCCGCAGAGAGCCCCCGTCCTATATTAGAGCAGAGGCCTGCATTAGAGCGAGGCCTTTATTTCTTAATATTAAACTCTCATGGACATACTCCTTTATTTTCATGACTTTTATTGCAAAATATTGCATAAAACCAAACGCAAATAAATATTGGTGGTCACTCACTCACTCAGTATCCTCCTCCTCCTCATCTAGTATGTCGGTATCCTCCGCGTCATCATCATCAACATCATCCAGAACAACAAGTTCATTGTTGACCAGTTCCTCTTCATCTTCCTCATCCTCGGCTGCCTGTCTGTTCTCCTGGTCCCGCTAACGCAGCTGGGCGAGAGCCTCCCGTCCAGCGGCGCAGGGCTGTGCCTGCTTGAAGCAGTGGATGAGGTTGTCTTGACTCCCGTCAGTTTTCACAGACTGTCCACAAACTTGGAAGGACTTTTTGATCAGATCCTTGTCCAGCTTGTCCCAGGCGGCGATCACCCAGTCCACAAGCAGGCGTCGAGCAGGCGCTTTTAGGTTTCCACCTCCAGCTGTGTACTGCTTACCGGTATCTGCGTCCCCAGCTATCCACTCGTCGTAGGCATCGTGCAGGCTCTGCTTGAAGGGCTGATTCCACATCACACTGTACCAAATGTTCCGCTGCATATTGCACAACGCTGTCTTTAAACTTAACGTCAAACTTTCGTCTGGTTCGTTTGGTCTCTGCGTTACGTCCGGTTACGTCACACGGTAGATGCGTTGTGTTTTACAGTACCGTATTCACTGTAGTTTTTGCTCCTTCGTTTTTTTTTTTTTTGGACCTGGCCTGTATTGAGGGAGGGGCCTTTATTTGTCCGCGCAGGCCGTGCCCCCCGTCCTATATTAGAGCGAGGCCTGTAATTGAATAGGGGCCACTATTAGCGGAAATACGGTAATCGCGATTAACTATAGTTAATCGCACGATTAATCGCGATTAAGAAAATTTATCGTTTGACAGCCCTAATAATTATGTATATATTATATTATGGAGATTAATTTAATTAAAAAAAAATAATAATAATAAATGACAGTGGACAGTGGAGTGTGGACTACGAAACTGTCCTGTCCAGCTACTAAACATCACCATTAAGCTATTCCCTTTCTCTGTGGCCTTTTACTAAATCATCTGTGAGTTCGTTTGTTCGTTCGTTGTTTTTCATTCTTTCTTTCTTTCTTTCTTTCTTTCTTTCTTTCTTTCTTTCTTTCTTTCTTTCTCTCTCTCTCTCTCTCTCTCTCTCTCAAGACAAATGATGCATATTTGTGGTTTATGTGAAGCACATTGAATTTGCCTTGTGTATGAAATGTGCTGCTATGTCAATAAGGTGTGCCTAAACGTCCCCACACGGTTGTGTTGTGCACAGGGTGCGATGGCAGCCACCTACTCCGCCCTGAAGAACTCCCAGCCCACTCCAGAGCTCAAGCCTATCGAGAGCTCCTTCCTAGCCCAGAGACGCGTCAAGAAACTTCCCTCCACCTCCCTGTAGAGACTCACCACCACCAATCGGCTCACTGATGACTGAGCGAGACCCCGCCGTCTGCTTCGCTCGGGGATCAGTCTCCACCTGCTACTACCAGCCAAGGAACAGACTGTGGTCCTGCCCCCATCTTGTCACATCAGTCTATTTGCTATATTGGACGAGCAAAAGGACATGAAGGTGGATGGGGGGGGGTTGGCAGTGAGGGCAAAAAAGGGTGCAGATCTGTTAGTCTGTGTGTGTGTGTGTGTGTGTGTGTGTGTGTGTGTGTGTGTGAGAGAGAGAGAGTGTGTGTGTGTGTGTGTGTGTGTGTGTGTGAGAGAGAGAGATAGAGTGTGTGTACGTGTGTGTGTGTGTGTGTGTGTGTGTGTGTGTGTGACCTGCCACGGAGTCAATGCGGCCACGTTTTCGATAGTGATAATAATGAAAGTGTTTTCTCTCCTCCGCACTGCTGTGATTGGTTGTCCTTCCGCTTGCTGCACGCCTGTGTCTGCCTGTTTCGTGCTCCGTCTTCCCCTCCTTTTGTCTCTAGTTGATGAGCTTTATATTAGCGGTAGTGCTGCCAAATCAACCTGTGCCCACGACAGCTGCTGAGAGAGCATCATTAACATGAATATATGAAACAGTTCTGCCACAAATGCCTCTTTGGGTTTGGTACAGCCAGAACAAGTGGATTCTGGGAAATGTCAAATGCTGATGTTTTGGTTAATGTCGATCTATGCTTGTATTTTGTTTTACAGAGAGAGTGTGAGTGTGAGTGTGTGTGTGTGTGTGTGTGTGTGTGTGTGTGTGTGTGTGTGTGTGTGTGTGCTAGTTGCATGACTTGCAGTGTATGTGTGTGCATGTGTATTGTCTTGCGGGATGCTGCCGTGATGATGTCATGTGGCTTCCTTGTCCCTCTCCTTCACTCCGCTTGGTCCGCCTGCTGGCCAGTGGCCCACATTACAGATATGTCGATTATTTTTGATGACTTAACAAAAAAAGAGTAAACTAGGTGGCTTTCTGTGAAAGAGGAACATTGGCATGTTAAAATCTATATATTTGCTTTGTTCTTGTTTTCTGTGTTTTTTCCTCACTGTTTGTTGGATCATGCATATTGAATGCCGTTTCCTGTGTTGGCTGCTTTCGTTGTTGATTGTTGGTTGTTTTTTTTCCTTCTTTTTGTCCACAGAAAGTGGTGATTTAAAATAGTGAAAGAAACACGCCGAGCACATTGCAGGAAGTCAGTGTGTGGAGTTAATGCCATACAGTTCTCTTCTTCTGTTGTGAATGTCATGGGGAGGTGGGGCTGAGCGTTCTTTTCCTCCATTCAAATCTCCATCTGTCAAGTCACTGGTTAGCGTTGATCACTCACTTGGAAGTATCTCGGGTGGTCTGTATTCACACATCTAGCTCATTCACAGTCTTTCCATTTCTGTACATTTGCTGACTGGTTTTCATTTGATTGACTATGACAGCTCAAATGTGAGAATATCCCAAAAAGCGCTCCCATGTCTCCCATTTACAATCAGTAAAAGGCAGATGTGTCTCACTGTAGAAGTTGATTCATGGGGGGTAGGTCTTGTCAAGCTCGGTGCCGAGGCCTACAAGTAAGGCAGAATGGGGAAAATGCATTTTAACCAAGCAAACAGACAGACTGTACTGTACATCGAAAGAAGGGAAGACCTGTGTGGCTAAATAATCCATGAAACAGCGGTCTCACCTCACAACGCATCAGTTATGTCATTTTTGTTTGGTGGCAAAAGTCTCCCTCCTTCGACTACAGTAAAAACAGACAAATGGTCAAATGTTATTGTATCATAAAGATGAAGATTTTTATATCTTACAAATATTGAATTAAAAATCCAGTTGCTTTGACAAAAAGTCTCCTTTGTCTTCTATTGTCAGATATGTGACCAGGTTGGTTATATATATACATATATATATATATATATATATATATATATATATATATATATATATATATATATATAAATAAAAGTAAACTAGCTAAATCGGTTGGTATTATTTATTTATATATATATATATATATATATATATATATATATATATATATAAAATATATAAAAGTAAACTAGCTAAATTGGTTGGTATTCTATATATATATATATATATATATATATATATATATATATATATATATATATATAGAATACCAACCAATTTAGCTAGTTTACTTTTGATATATTCTATATGTGGCTTCCAACAGACTATGATCTAATCTATAATCACACCCAATAATTTTGTTTCATCCACTTTATTTCTAGCTGCCATGATGCCTGATGGGTGCTTCTTCTGCTTCCGGTGTAATTTTTACAGTTTTAACTTGACAAAAAAAACGTCTATGAGGATTTTACAGCAGAGACATTCTGCTCTACAGCCGTGTCGTTCGGGTGCTGGGATAACGTAATGCATTGTGGGTAGTCGGCTACTGTGGCTAATGCTAGCGTGATAGTTACTTTACATGGCAGTAAAACGCCACTGAATGATCAAATTGATTTAACTTTTAACCATTTCGAGTAACACTGTTTCCATACGGACCCCCAGCATTGGTTAGTTGTTTATAACGTGACTATATATACATGTATAACTTTTATAACGTACTCCAGTTTCCGGTTTATAATTCGGGTCTGCAGCCGAGTATAACAAAGGAAATGGCAAGCTGCAACAATAAGTCACGTTAAACCGGACCTTGTACCCACAATTATTTTTTCACAGTGGGGCATTCAAAAATAAGGTGGATACTCTTTCAATTTCAGCTCCATTTAAATTCAGTTTAATTTCACATTCAACCGTATAACACCAACACCATACATTTTCTTTTGTTTTCATTTAGTGACAACTTATTCCTATCAAACCATTTCTTCTATCTACAATCAATTTGCAATTTGAGTGTTATGATATTGTATGAAACCATTTAAAACCATCTTCCCTTGTTGACAAAAACAGCAGAAGCGCTCATGTGGGTTGCAGTAGAAACCAGGAAGGTGCTCTTTGGTCAGGAAAAGCAGACCATCTAGACAAAAAAGGGACCAAGGCAGCTCTTCTCTGGTATAAAAGTTAAAAAACCTTTATTTCATTAAATGGTTAGTTCATAATGAACGTTTAAAAACACCAACATGTTTCGGCCCAGATCTGGCCTTCATCAGGGTGTATAGCTCAAACAATTCACAGGTGGCCTAAATGAGGCCCCTCCTCTTTGTTGGCTATGGGTATTGACCATATCCCTGAGTCGGATAGAAGAGGGGATAGACAGAAACGCCTCAATCAAAAAGAGGCGGAATGGATTTTCAAATGAAAGGCTACTGTACCTCCAGGAATCAATGAGGACTTTGACCTTACTCCTTTTTTGTAAATGTATCCTCCCTGTGTAAAGTTTTGTAAATGTATCCTCCCTGTGTAAAGTTTTGTAAATGTATCCTCCCTGTGTAAAGTTGTCTGGTATATATGATGATTGGCTCCTCCCATGTCAGAGTGAGGCCTTATTTAGGCCACCTGTGAATTGTTTGAGCTTGTGCAACCCAATGAGTCCTCTATAAGTTCTTAGCTCTTTTTGCAACTGCTGCGCCTGTTGCTTAATGCACTTTTTATAAAGTTTTGTTGTGATGCTTTTAAATGTCCATGTTATTCTCTTCTTTTATTCTTTTATTTTCCTGTCAACCATTTTATGTGAAGCACTTTGAGACTGTGTATGAAATGTGCTATACAAATAAACTTGACTTGACTTGCTGTACGACTGGAGCGGTCGTTACACACACAGTCCAGCGGATGAACTTCATCGGGACGCGTACAGACACCCATCGACTTTTGCCCCCAAACAATTTTTTATTTTATTTTTTGGACTGAAGGGACAAAATATTTTATTTGTGTGCGCGCTTTATTATTTTTGGGGAATTATAAATTGTCAACTGTGAAAACCTGAAGTGCTGAATTCATGTTTACAAACAAAAGGCTTTAAATTCATATAAGTCTTACTAAGATAATCTTGCTAAAAGCCACAACTTTGTGTTGTTTAATTTCATTGCTGTCATTCATTTTTAAGGGCTCTGGTCATTCTGAAAATCTGGTACTTGTCCATGCTCATTTATATTAATATTCTATTATTATTATTCAGAATTCCAGTACTTATGCTACAGTCATAAAGAGCATTAATAAATGGTTAATTACGGATAAGTAATGTTTTTTCAGCACTTTAATGCATTTATGAACTGTTACTTAAGGCATATGTTTTCAACTTTACAATAAGGGTCACAAAGAGCATTAATAAATGGTTAATTACAGATAAGTAATGTTTCTTCAGCACTTTAATGCATTAATTAAGTGTTAGTTAAGGCATACATGTTTTCAACTTTACAATAAGGGTCACAAAGAGCATTAATAAATGGTTAATTACAGTTAAGTAATGTTTTTTCAGGACTTTAATGCATTTATGAACTGTTACTTAAGGCATATATGTTTTCAACTTTACAATAAGGGTCACAAAGAGCATTAATAAATGGTTTATTATGGGTAAGTAATGCTTATTAGGCACACTTATGCTTTTATGGAGTGTTACTTAAGGGATATATGTTTGCAACTTTACAATAAGGGTCACAAACAGCATTAGTAAATGGTTAATTACAGTTAAGTAATGTTTATAGAACATGCATATAAGTTAGGGCCACATGAAGAAACGGAACCAGCAAACCTCAAATTAACATTAAGGGTTAATGGATGCTTATTAAGCACTACTAGTCATGTTAATTACAGGGCGTAAACTAATGCTTATTAAGCATTAACCAGCCCTTACTTAAGGCACATTAGTTAATGTTAATTAAGAGTTAATTAAGGCTTACTAAGCTTTACTAACCCTGTTAATGAATGGTTAATGAATGCTTATTAAGCATTAACTAAGCATTAATGAATCCTTAATTAATGTACCCTTATTGTAAAGTGTTACCGATGTCATAAACCCCTCCCGGCTGGGCTAATGATGTCACAGACCTTGTGGTCCTTCAAGCTATGACATCATCAGTGATGTCATAACCCCACCCGGCTGCGGCTATATAGGTGGTGGAAGGTTGGGCACTCCCTGAAGAATTAGACGATGGCAAAAAGCAAGCCACAACAACAACCAGCCGGCAACAGCCAGCAACAACAACCAACCCTGAAGATGTTCTCTATACCTTCAAAGTCTAAGTCTCAAAGTAGCCAGCAACAACAACCAACCCTGAATACTCCCTCTATGTCTTTGAAGTCTAAGTCTCGAAGTCCTGGCTCAGTTAAAAGAGACTTGGAAGGAGCTCGTAGTCTGAAGCATCTGACATGTGCTGAGAGGTGTTTCAAATCCATGCTGCTCAGCTTCAACGGCTTGATCCTGTTGGGAGGTGCAGGCGTCCTGTGTGTGGCAGCGTACGTGCTGACCGACCTGAAGGCACTGGCAAACGATTATAACTACACTCGCGGGTCGCCCTTGCTGAGCAAACTGTTCTACGTCCTCGTAGGCATCGGCATCATGCTGGTGTGCATTGGTATGATGAGCTGTTGTACCACAAAGAAATTCATACATACGTAGTGGGAGGAGGTCCAGTCCCTACTAGCCCCAGCTAGCCTGCTTACAGAGAATCCCCTCTCATCTCATTCCACCTGGGAGATCCCAAGACAAGTGTCCAGAGATCAGGAGAATGAGGGACTACAGTACGACAGTCACAGCAAGACCTGTGTGCACAGCGCTTGCGGCTCTGCCCGATTTACCCCCTAAGACTGGAGCCGGCTTCACCTGGATGCTCTCCTCCACCCGGATTCACCTGGATACTTCAACATGCCAGGAAGAGTTCGTTGAAGATAGGAAGGAGTGGCCTGAGCCCACCCCACACCACGGCCCCAATCAGGGGGCCAGGATTACCCCCCGATGGGGGTGGAGCGGCTGGCCCAGCCCGCCATGAGGGTGGACGTCTGCACCAACCCAGCTCCTCACCAACCACCAGTGGATTCGGGTGATCATCCAGTGTTCGGTGGCCCCCACCTGCAATGAAACATGGGGAGTTGAATTGATCTGATAGGGATTACCATCCTACTCGCCAGTCCACAACTGCGGCTTCCTTACCTCAACAGCCTCCAAGATGTTACCAGTATCATGGGCTCCCACCAGTTCATTCATCCCACTCACCATGGATGCAGAAGCCAGAGGCACAACCACCTGTTACGCCCCTAGTGGCCCAACACCTGCAATGAGGCTAACCTCCCAGCCAAGTAGTCACATAATTCAGTAGTGCACCAAACAGCTTATAGCTACTCCCAGCCAGCCATGGAGCCATCCTACCCTGCCTACTACACCATCGTACGCCATTTGCCATATTTTAAAGATTTAATCAAAAATGTAATAAGGTTCCTTGACAATTGTAACTAATGTGATTACACATTTTCTGAATGTAATCTATATATTTTTTTGTAATCTGATTACGTAATCCTGATTACATGTCACGGACGTTGTCACAATGACAATGTCAAGTGAACTGAAGTGAACTAATGATGTCACGTATGCATAGACATTGTGACATCATTAGTGACATATTCAGTGGTGTCATAAATCACTGATCCTTCCCTGCTGAGGTTATGAAGTGTCACAGGACATTAGGCCATAGGAAAGGCTGCATGTCTGAAAGGTTCTTAAGAGACACATGAAGACAGATGCCGCATTCATGTGCTCCTCGGATATATCGGATTTACCGTATTTACGTGTTGTGAGCACATGAACAATGCCGTTCAATGTCGTATTTACCAGTGGGAATTTCGGAGATTTCGATGCTACACGAGTTTCCGACGTTGTGACGTTGCATGAGGATTCGGGACTACAACAATGGTGGGAAGTATGGAGTCCGTGTCACCAATTGACTGTAACAAGTTATTACAGTTATATATTTCATTATTCTGTTCATAGTAGCCATTATTTATTTTTAGTACTTGTACATTATGGCCTAGGTAGCTACCATAATGACCCACACTACTTGCTTTTAGTAAGAAAACACCAGCCACGAGAAAACAAGCGTCCATGTTTGTTGCTCTTCCCGACCAAGAGCACTTGAACGGGGTCCTGTCTTAATTATCACGTCACACCTGGTAAATACGATATGTCCGAGGAGCACATGAATGCAGCAAGAGCCCTACTGGTCACCTGCCTCAATACTACTACTAAGCTACTCTTCTTGCTCATCTCTGTCCTGACAACTCTAGAATATCTGCTGTGTGGAATCTAATGGCACAAACTTTGCTATAATTAGTGGCCGGGCCAGCGAAGCGGCCCGGCCACTTATTGTATTTGCCTGTATTCTTCTTCTTCTCCCGGGAAGTTCGACTTCCCATGCATGAAAACTAACCAAACTTTGCACAAAGGTCCAGTCCCATGCCAAACGTCTTTGAGGCAAATTTGGTGCCAATAGTCCTAACAGCGGCACTACAGCAACCGTCTAAATTTTCAAACTTTGAAAATTCATAAAAAAGTCATGCATACATGCTACAGCTTTGCAACTTTCACCGAAATGTGGGCCCAAATGAGGAGAAACTTTTGTACAATGCAAGCTATGGAAGCCCATAGCTGACTCAATTCAAATGATAATTTAAACTTGAAAATGGTAATGTAATTCCTCACTAACATTATCATTTTCAACACGTGTGTGTGTTATTTCAGTAAAAATTAAAATGGAATAATCAAATTTTCATTTTCATTTTCATATACTTGTAAGGGCTTTCTATGACTACATAAGAATTAAAATGACAAGCTGTTTGACATTTAATTTTCAAAGTCCATAGCCCGCTCTACAATGGACTATATTAAAATGGTAATTTAAATTTGGTAATGAAAATGCAATCTGAAAAATGCAGCCTAATTTTCCATCTCTGCAAGCATTATTTAAGTCACAATTCAAATTAAAATGCATTTTTGTAGAAAATGTCAAATGATAATTTAAATGGTATTTGACATTTCATTTTAATTTAGTCATACTGCTTTTCAATGGACTATATGAAACTTGTAATTTAAATGTGGAAATGTAAATGCAATCCAAAAAATCCAGCCTAATTTTCCATCCCTGTAAGCATTATTTAAGTCACAATTCAAATGAAAATGCATTTGTATTTGACAGTAGCCAATGAGTGACATCCTCCTAAGTGAAGGCCCGCCTTGACGAGCGGCCTGACAGATTGCCATTTCCAATTGAGTTTTGTCAGTGATAGCGCACGAAGTGAACATGCAATACACGGGAGGCGCTGTTTTTCATTTGAATAGAGTACATTGCAAAGCATGTTCAGTCTTTGATAATGTAATGTCAAATGTCAAACATCTAATGGCAAATACAAATGCATTTTCATTTGAATTGTGACTTAAAGGACGGCTTTTCCGTGGGGGATATGAATATATATTAAATCTCACGCCCCTAAGGTTTTCGAATCCGTTGAAATTTTTGAAATTGGAGCTTCACTCCCAGAGATATCAAGCATCTCTCACATATTTTTTGGGCCAGCCGACGCGTTTCGCGTCATCTGGCCCAAGTCCGCCTTGCGGAAGTCGTGCACCTATGAACTACAACTGTTGTGAGCCATGGTCCCGCCTCTAGAGGTCCTCCACGCCCCTTCAGAGGTCTGAAGAAAAACAAAAAGGCAGCCATCTTTTTCGACCACCTAGCCTGCTGTAGCTAGGTTAGCTTTCCATAGCTCCTTGCAAAGAGACGATTTTCTCGGGAACGGAAGCACGGACAGACACGTGACTGGCGGCATTGGAAAGCTCGTCAAATTTTACATCTAGTAGTAGGTGGGTTGAAGTAACGAAATTAACGCTGAGCAATGTACCCGTTTTTACACATTTTTACAGAAAATAGTTACAACATCAGATGCGCGTAACTCCTACGAAAATGCCTTAAAATGCATGAATTTTTTTTTATGAAGACATCTCCCGACATATATACTTCAGTTTAAATTTGGTGCAATTTGGAGGCAATTGATTTTCGATTTATTTTCGATTTATTTCTTCTTCTCTCCATGTCTTCTCTCCATGTCTTCTTCTTCTTTGAGTTTTATGGCGGTTGGCAAACATATATGTGCATTACCGCCACCTACTGGAGTTTGATATCAGCCAAACGCCTGAGGGGTGGGCATGGAAACGAAGGCCACGCGAGCCCAGTGCATTGTGGGAAATGTAGTATTTCGAGTCCCCGCACCCGCACCTCCCCCCCACCCCCCCCCCCCCCCCCACACACACACACAGAGTGGATTTCTGGTGATATCTCAGGCTGTAAACAACCAATTTCAAAAATTTCAACGGATTTGAAAACCTTAGGGGCGTGAGATTTAATATATATTCATATCCCCCACGGAAAAGCCGGCCTTTAAATAATGCTTGCAGGGATGGAAAATTAGGCTGGATTTTTTGGATTGCATTTACATTTCCACATTTAAATTACAAGTTTGATATAGTCCATTGAAAAGCAGTATGACTAAATTAAAATGAAATGTCAAATACCATTTAAATTATCATTTGACATTTTCTACAAAAATGCATTTTAATTTGAATTGTGACTTAAATAATGCTTGCAGAGATGGAAAATTAGGCTGCATTTTTCGGATTGCATTTTCATTACCAAATTTAAATTACCATTTTAATATAGTCCATTGTAGAGTGGGCTATGGACTTTGAAAATTAAATGTCAAACAGCTTGTCATTTTAATTCTTATATAGTCCCTTACAAGTATATGAAAATGAAAATGAAAATTGGATTATTCCATTTTAATTTTAATTTTTACTGAAATAACACACACATGTGTTGAAAATGATAATGTTATTGAGGAATTACATTACCATTTTCAAATTTAAATTATCATTTGAATTGAGTCAGCTATGGGCTTCCATAGCAACCTATGGCCAATTATGAAGTCTAAAGACCGCAGAACTGCAAAAACTGTAAAACTAATTAAAACCTACTCCTCCCACATTTTTTCTTCAAACGACACCAAACTTAAGCATCTGCATCGTTAGACTGTCCTACACAAAAGTATCAAACAGATTTTTGATTGGTAAAAAATTGAGCCCACAGTGCATCAAAACGTTGAATTCTGCCCCCATGTATAGCCTAATTGCCTTAAGGGCAATTAGGTTGTATTTGTGATGTCATCAGTCACTCAAGCAATTGTGATGCCATCACTGATGTCACTCGAGCAATTTTGATGTCATAATAGATCAAAGCCTTGAGACTTGCCCGGCCATGACTCAAAATAAATTATTATTATTTTCATAATTTTTCCCCTCCCCTGTATAACACAAGAATGAACTATGGACGAGCTATCTTGGATGTTGGTTATTGTCTAGAGGTGAAGAAAAGTTTTTTGTTTTGTTTTTTACAGATAAGCCCTAATTTGTTTGTTAGTTTGTCTGTTTGTTTGTTTTCCCCGTGATAGCCTATCTAGTCTGCCCACCAATAGTTCAATTTTCGCTTGCACATTATTGGCCAGACGGACGATATTACCTGGGCGAAATGTCTTTATTACCTGGTTCTCATGGCCGGCTGGTTTGCCAGGCTAGGGAAGATGCAGGTGAAATGTCACTAGCCTGGCTGTGCAATGAAGGGATGGAAGCTTAGCGGCCGCATTGAAGCCATGGTCTCCCCCTGTGCGTAAATGCGCAGCGCCAGCTCACCTGATCCAGCCGATTTGATCTCTGTTACAGCCCCCGATTCGTAGCTACAAGCCGAGAATATGAACTTGTATATTTGCTACAATTAATTCATTAACAGTGTGTAACAGAATACATTCAGTGGGCAACAGAATAGCCTACATTCTGACTGTGTGTTATGGACCATCTACCAGCGGCCACAATGACAACTGGGCCAAGTTAGAGAAAGTGTGTTAAACCAGAATACGGGACTATCTGGAGAGAAAAAAAAAGTATTCACCTACGTCACGTAGGCCTACATGCATTGTTTATTTGCGCTTCAACCCATTTCATGGAAACCTGATGGAAACGCACCTAATTCGAATTTACTTTTTGCTCATTTTAAAAAGATTAGCAAAAACTAATTCGCATTTTAAGGTTCTTGGATGTACAGCTGCTCACTATCCATCCATATTCCAATTAAAACTGTCCATCGTTCCAGGCTAGCAGAGAGGGTTTTAATAGGGCAGAATAAGATGTGAATTATCTTCATACTGATAGAGAAAATTTACATCACATTAGCCTTTATTTGGACAATCACTAGTTATTAATATATTCATATACATTTCAATTTTAGTTACATATAGTTATGACACAGACATACTTCAAATTTAGATGACCTGTGTACATACACAGACAGACGTATTTAGATAACTTGTACCTTACATTTGCAGCTCCTCTCTATCGCACACTGTGCCCTGTCACCTTGCCACGGTGCTCTCTACAGGGCCAGAATAACAGATAGGTTGAGTCTACAGAGTAGCCTTCCAGTGTGCGTCAAGACATGTCATCTGATGTGTGTCCTATAAGTATCTTTGAGTTTCTGTTCAATGTATGTAAGCCTGTGTATCCATCCGTGGATATACAAGAGTGCATCTCTTGGCCAAGATCTATGTTCAATACATCATATCAGACGACTTCTTCTGACTCCTGGCTCCATCATTTCATTTCAACTAGTTTCCTTCAAGTGGTTCACTGTTTACCTTTTGGCTGTGAAATTTCATTCTCTATCACGGACCATATACGGTGTCGATGATTTGATTTGACAATTCTGTCGACTGGCTTTGGCATCGGCCAATCCTGCCGTGTTCCACCCCCAAATCTGGTGGGATTCAGCGTGTTGTCGTGCTACGTGAGTGGGATCCGCGGAGTACCAGGCAGCCACCGGCTTCGTGCGGAGCGAGTGGACAATCCGATGCACCGGTGCTGCCCGCCCGCCTGGAATCTCCGAGAGACGACCCCTGACAGCCAGGGAGGCTGTCAGGCTCGGAGGCGCGCGCCATTATCGTTATAAATGTAAATAATATTCCTGGAATGCGTGTTTTAACTGTATGCCTAGAGTAGAATACAGTAAGTGACATTATTTCTGAGCTAGATTTTCAGCCATGGAGATGATACAGATACACAGGCGTGTTGGCAGGGCTGTCGTCAAAACCACCGTAGTCCAAGTCTATTCCAAGACACAATCCAGTCGAGTTGGATTTAGTTCCAATGGAGGTCGAAGTCAAATCAAGACAGAGGCCAGATCGAGTGCTATTCAAGAGTAAAATAAGCAATAAACTGTCTTTCCAAATGTAAAAAAATAAATAAAAAAATGCTAGATTTTTTTTTTATAGGACGGAAAAAGTCGACACAATGTCCAATAGTGTCCGACAAGTCAGAGTCAAATTAGGCACAAGACAAAATCCAAGATGTCAGGAAAGTGGCCTTGAGATTGGATTCAAGTACCACAGTCCTGATATAGCATTGGTTGTGTATGCTGTAGCGGCACTTCCTGTAGTCTGTTTGGAGCCCACTCACCATCACATGAGGGCGGAGGCCCCACAAACTCCAGGTAGGTGGCCAGCCGGCAGGTGAGGATGTTGTTCCCGATGTCACCTGAAGAGAGAGAGAGAGATGGAGGAGAGAGAGAGAGAGAATCAGAGTTACAGACAAAACAATGGCAGTGACCCAGATGATTGATGCAAGCGTGTGACAATCAGATCTGTCAAGGCAATTATGAGCTGTGATTGGTCAGATTAACTGTCTTAAACAGTCCCATTGTTTTCGTATGCACGTTTTTTAATCCGTCATCTGAAAACACAGACGGCTCCCAGCTCGCAAAAATCTATTGACTGATGCGAAAAACGCAGAAAATCGAACCTCGTCCCAAAACTTAAATGACGGACGTAATTGTCGGACTCGGTGTGTCAATGATGATTGACACAAATGAGGTCGTATTCTTTTTTCCGCCGTGCGTCAATTTCGGACGAAAACACGGACTTGGTGTGCAAAAGCTATTATGGTGATATTCTTTCCATTTGATTGCACCAGTAAGAGTCCAACAGATGTCAAATGAAAGATGAGAATCCACAAATTCCAATTAGGGATGCACCGATTGCCATTTTCTTGGCCGATTCCGATTTCCGATTTTTGAATAGTCTGACTTGCCGATACCGATTTTTGCCGATTCCGATTTTTTTTTCTAAAAACAACAATTGACAGCTTACACAAACGTTTTTGTAACTTTGTTTAAAAATTAAGATTCATAGAACAATTCTTACATCTAATGGGGATCCAAATAAACAAATAAACAATTCTTATCATTTGCATGAAGTAGGACCTTCTCACTCAAACACATCTCAAAATAAAAGTGTTCCAGGTTAGGCTACTGGACAGAGCTTTTTTGTGCAAATACAATGAATACAAATATTAAATTAAATCCAATAGCCTATATCCCACAGCTATCATGCATTTACTTTTCCAAAAGAAAACAGGTGCAACAGAACATCAAAATGATCCATGGACAAGGAGTTTATAGACTGGCTCCAGACCAGTCCTCTTGAGTAGAGGGGAAATGAGTTTATGAGTTACAGTAACGATCTTCAGTCTGAATATCAGGCGGAGTTTACACACAGTCCGAAGTTTGGTATGCGTATTTTTATCTGCCATCCGAAAAAATATCGTCACGCACAGAAAACGTTGCACACTTGTGAGTCCGATGCATTTTTATTATTATGTCCGTCGTTCTCATGTCGTTCTATTTGCAATACGAAACAAATAGTCTCTCCTGTATCCACGTCACGTTACAACATGACTTGACAGGCTGCAGGCAGCAGCGCTGATGTGGAATGGAAAAGCAGGTCGGGGAATGGTTATACTGGACACACTCGCCAAGCCGGCTGTGCGCGGTGGCGGGTTGCTGGAGCACCGCTTCCCGGGGAGAGAGAGCAGAGAGAGGGGGGCCAGTGAGGTGAAGCGAGCCGCTCTGACTGGACTCCAGCCGAGCGGGACACGGCCGCACCTCTGTCTCCACGGCTTATTTTCGACTTGCATGTGTGACAAACTGCGAGCTTTGTCTACTTCACTGACGGTGAAAAAAATCCACAACGAGGAAGGTATGCTGGCGTGTATGGTGTGGTGGCTGGGTGCCTGTCTCGGTGCTTTGGGGTGCACGTACGTCATGTGAAAATCGGCTCACAGAATCGGCTATTTAGAGTGACCGGAACAGATCACCGATCGAGGCCGATCACGTGAAAATCGGCCATTTCCGGTCACGTGCCGATCGATCGGTGCATCCCTAATTCCAATGGTATCAGTCTGATCACGCTACGCCCAAAACTCACTGAACTAGCAGCCGAAGAATAACACTTACTGGCGTGACAGGTGGCGGCAATATGGTACTTTGAAACAGGTAACACCTGCAGTTTAACTGTCAGTCATAGCCACCATTTTGACTGAAATACTGCAACAAAACAGTGCCCACCGCTTTCATAGAATTGAACACACCCCAGCTGATCCCTGTAACGTTAGTAAGCCACTCGCAACAATAAACACACTCCGATACCGAGAAAAACAACAACGAAGGTGCAAAGCCACATATAGTTCTAAGCCAAATAACCTAGCTTACTACTTTGATTACCAAATACATTTAGAAAAAGTAAATATGTAGAAATTAGTGAATCAGACACGAGATGGGAAGAGCAGCTCAAGTCTCAAGTCTCAAACGATGTCATCCGGTGATAGTTACGTCAACGCGTCGACATGTCGACTACTTCATGCGACCCCCTAGTACTGAAGCCAAAAAACTTTGAGAACCACTGGCCGAGACTAAAGCGAAGCCAAAGTGGTTTGATAAGATAAGAGAAACACATTAAAGCCCACCCTGTAACACAAGCCATAACGTGTTGATACACACCCGTCAGCAGGCCTTGGCCTGTACACTGGAACTGACACAGGGCCACACTGGCCTGACACAGGGGAAACCCACGTGTGTGTCGGTGAGAGACAAAGTTAGAGTTAACAGCGGGGGAACAGAGCCATACTGAATCCCCATTGGGGCCCCCTGGAGATGAAACGCTATAGGTCAGTGTCTCTGCCTTGGTGTTGCTGAATAATCACAAGCCAAGGAGGTATGCAAATAAACAGATAGGTAGAATTAATCTCCACTGTCTTGCAGGGAGAATGAGAGCACCTGCTCACAATCCCTCTGGCTCTCTGATAACTTTGTCATCATCATTCATTTATAGTGTTGCCCTGGAGCTCCCTGGGTAATGTAGTTTGGCTGTGAGTCAGCATTCTATACCGTTGTCTTTTGGGATGTGTAGTCAGTGTAACAGGGGCAATGTGTTAGCCTGGGTAAACCCATCCCCCACGTGACCTGCTCTCAGACCTGTTCTCAGTCACTATGGTCTGGTCCCCCGCCTGTGCTAAACGATTTCCTGCGGTTGTTGGGCCCCCCCCGATAGACCGCTCCATTACGCAACCTTCATCCAACCAGCTTTGTGCACAGAGCACATGCGCAGTGCAGCAGATGGCGTCATCGCTCTGCGACCTTTGTTGTTAGCAAGCGAGCTAACACTTTTCATTTCAGTACTGCTAACACGCAAATGGTTACAACCAGCTACAACCAACCAAGCCCCCCTCCGCCCGAAATGTAAACAGACTCAGAGCTGGCCTACGGATCGATGTGTGATTTCCAGGTAAGAATATGTTATTCACAGGTATATGCCACACTATATATTATCTCAGAAACTAGCGTAATTGTGTTTGGTAAGAAAGACATTCGATAAATGACTGACTTCCTCATCGGCTGTGTGGGGGTTAGCTAGATTACGGGAGCATTTAACGATCTAATGAATTCTAGAAAAACATGTCAGAAGCTAGCTAACGTTAGCCACGTGTAACATACAGTAACTGCTACGTTTTATATTACGCAGGTATTGTGGAGAAGGGCAACTGGTCAGCTGCTGCCAACCTGATGAGGAAACAGGCGTGCTTGTTATGCTGGACACTGAATGCCAGTCTGCAGACTTCATCCTCCGGCGCTGTTCGCCTCAGGACTTGAAGGCCTAACGTTGTACCATGGACTGTATACATTCTGTGCTAATAATGCTAGCATGCTAACATCCTTTTCACACACACACTGAATATACCGAAATGCTAGATTTGATCATGGACTTAACGCTAATGTTAATCAAAAACGGCCGCAGTCATAACGGTAAGGTGTGTTTGACCTAATTGAAATATTAACGTTAATGCCCTCACATTTCAGCGTGGTTACAGATAAACCTATTTAACGCTAGCTAGCTACAGTAGATTTTTGGAGGCGTTAATGTGAATGTCATGACCTAGTGATCGTAGTATTATACTGTATATTATACATAATCCAGATGTAACCTAGCTATAGCTAGACGTTAAGTTAGCGTGAATGCGACTGAGACCTGACATTACTGAAGTGAATACAAGTGACCTATATTTTTCAATCCTGTCTTTGAATAAAAGTTGTACATTGTGTTATACTTGAAAACCATGTCTTTGCTCCCTTATGTGTTCACAATTACAACAAATCTGTATGGTTTATCTGTCTGTAAAATATTTACACAATGAGATTTTTTTATAAATAATCATCAATAACGTGGATAAAGATGACATCTGCAGCTGCTGGACGAGAGACAGAAGAAACTGAACTGAAGATTGGAGCAGAGGACATGACTACAGAGAAACTTAACCGACCAGCACTCTGCTTCAATCAATGAATGCTTATAAATAAACCATACACATGAGAATTACCGTTAACGTTACAGCATTTAATAACAAATATGGTGATATCTGGTGGTCTGAAATTAATCTCTCTAGCTACAGTAGGGTAACTGGCTCCTATTGTGTCTTATTATTGTAACGTTTGAATCAGCGTTTCATAACTATAATAGCCTAATGTTACTGTAGCCTGGATGACGTTAGCTAATGCTACCCAGCCTTCCATTGGCATAATGCTGCCTCACAAATCAATCATTGCAGCCGGACTGGTCATTTGGTTCAGCATCAAAATGGGTTGAGAGATGGAGTAGGCTAAATAAACAATACACATGATAATTACAGTTAACGTTACAGCATTTAATAACGTTAATTTTCGTGTACCCGATGCCAGGATATTTTGTCACTTTGTTTTCATCAAGTTCTCTGGACTTATATACACAAGCTCACAGCGTCCTAACAGGTTAACGTTATAATCTCAGGAGAGATTAGGCTTCATTCTGTGATGCGTTTGTTATGGTTTGTTGTTGTTCACTTCCTCCCAGCATGCATTGTGCTACTGTATTTCGCTACTAAATAGCAACCAAATGAGCCGAAATAGATATGAAGGTAGATCTCAATTTTGTGTAATGGTAACACAACCTGCAATTGTATAACATTTCAATATTGGACCAAATAAAACATCGAAATGAAAACACCACCCTATGTGAAACATATATGTAATCCTGGGTCTATATATACCCCTCGTCGATTTAACGTAATTTAGGTAAGTGACAGCGTAACGCGCTTCTACTGGCATCTCCTACTGTGATGTCCGCTCCAATAACTTGGCTCTACTTCACATTTTAGTTTTACAATAAAAACACATTTATGCAATGACTTTACATAATGTAGGCTATATTTATGTGCATCATCCTACCTGCAGCAGGAGAGAGAAAACTTTATAATAGCCTATTACTGTATAGCCTGGATGACGTTAGCTAATGCTACCCAGCCTTACATTGGCATATAGCTGGCTAGACAGACGAGTTTATCTGGAATCAGTGTGACAAGATCCCTGCTGCTAGCTTGTCTGCCTTTCTGTGTCAGAGTATCTAGTATCTGCCTCCTATTGTGTCTTATTATTGTAACGTTTGAATCAGCGTTTCATAACTATAATAGCCTAATGTTACTGTAGCCTGGATGACGTTAGCTAATGCTACCCAGCCTTCCAGCGTTTATCTTCCATAATGCATTAAATCATAATCACAATGCTATGAAGACATTAGCTGATCACCACAGAGCTGCACAGACAAGTTTATCAGATAATTTCGCCGTAAAATGTGTCCAGGTGATCAGCTCTGAAGCCCCGGCTTGTATGGTCCGCTAAAATCCGATTTCGATATAGGTGTTATTTTGATCAACAGACCTAGCATCACATTATTCAGTTTAAGGATCCTTATGTGGAAACATTTTGAGAACCACTGTTTTGAAGTACTATTACTATAGCTGTTTTCATTCTCACATGACAATACAACAGAATAGAGTATCAAACAAAAAAAAAAATATTCGGTTCCACCATGATTCCCACATTAACATTAACAGCTGTTTTCATTTCCTCAACGTAGTTGCATAGCCATATAGCTAGTAGCTAGCTCGGGAGCTATGCTTTAGAGAAGCCAAATGCTAACGGCTACCAGTGCTTAAGCCGCAGCAGCTGTTACACGTCATTGACAAAGACGCACTCTCTGATTGGCCGATCACGGCAGGACTGATGTTGGCAGTCACGCCGTCACTCATTGGCTGCGGGGTGGCTGCGGGTCTGCGGGAGTCTTTCAACCGCCGCGGAAATCGATTTGAATGGCCCGGAGTCTAGACGCTAGTGACTGGGAACTGAGAGAGCAGGTCACGTGGTGGCTGGGTTTACCTAGGCTAGCAATGTGTCCCCTGAGAGGGAAGGGTGTGTGTGTGTGTGTGTGTGTGTGTGTGTTGTGTGTGTGTGTGTGTGTGTGTTGTGTGTGTGTGTGTGTGTGTGTGTGTGTGGTTATTTATGTGTGTTTGTGTTTGTGTGTGTGTGTGTGTGTGTGTTGTGTGCGTGTGTGTGTGTGTGTGTGTGTGTGTGTGTGGTTATTTATGTGTGTTTGTGTGTGTGTGTGTGTGTGTGTGTGTGTGTGTGTGTGTGCGTGCGCGGATGTGTTTGTGTGTTTATGTGTGTGTGTGTGTGTGGTTATGTGTGTGTGCATGTGTTTGTTTGTGTGTGTGTGTGTGTGTGTGTGTGTGTGTGCATGTGTTTGTGTGTGTGTGCATGTGTGTGTGTGTGTGTGTGTGTGTGTGTGTGTGTGTGTGTGTGTGTGTGTGTGCGTGTGTGTGTGTGTGTGTGTGTGTGTGTACTATGCGTAGAGCTTCCTGGACTATTCTGAGACGTGTTATTAACGAGAGCTGCCTGAGTCTGAAACTGAACTGGCAGTAGGATGCACTGCTTAAAATGTTATGCGTCCTCCAGACAGACTTGGACCACCATCTAACACAAAACAGTCACCATTATCTTTGTTTTTGTGTGTGTAGCCTATTTGTAAATTATTGCATTTCTACTTACCAATTTTAAATTCCTTGCTGGCCATCAGGATCTCTGCGTTAGGAATGATTGGAGGAGGCAGGCAAAACTGCAATCTGTAGGCTTTATTGAAAAGAATCCAAAATGTGAACAGAGTCAAATTATATGTAGAGCATGACATTTGGAAGTAAGATCAAGTAATCTACTTTACAGACCTTGGTAGTTGATATGAAACAGTCCGCCTTTTTCTGTGTTACTACGGAAACGTATCAGCACCTGATTGGATGTACTGCTGGGCGGGTCATTGGGCTCTCCGTCGGCGAAGACGCCCAGTTTCCTGGCCGTCTCCTGTGGGCCGTCCCTAAACGGAGAAAAAGGGTAACGCATCAACTAGATGCAACTTTGATTGGACAGTGACGATAATTCACCCTGGGGATTTTCTGTCCGCAGCCACTAGCCTACAGTAGTACTCACCCTAAATCCACCATGGAAGCACCTAGAGGCTCTGCGATGTGTATCTGTCAGAAGCCCAAACCATGCCACATGCCAGATTATATTCAAGCATCTTGCAACAGCAGAATAGCACCAAGCTGCTCTCACTTCATCATACCCAAAACAATTACCCCGGGCTGCTCTGGGTGATTATGTCGAAATCAGGTAGAGATGACAGATACGCGTGGAAAGACGATGCTGGATGGTGCTCTTTCCGCTAAGTGGCGGCCAACGGGAGTGTATCTGGAAGCTGTGGCCCAGCCTTGGCACTCCCCCGGCGTGGGCACGCCAGCCAGATTCCTGCCACCACCATTCAGCTTAAAAACCATGTGTCTTTGGCTGTCAGACTGGGCCTGGGAGATTACAAGCAGCTCTGGAAACGGCTGGCTAGGGACCGCCGCCTCACAGCACACTCTGGCCAAGCCGCCATTACGGGGCCCATTTCCTTGGCTCAGTAGTTCAATGGATAGACACACAGCGGTGGTAACTGGAAACTGGGGAACACAATACCCTCCATGTTGGCTCTGGATGAGCTTATTGGGAAGGATCAACACAGTTGGGGCTGTTTGGAAAAAGAGCCACAATAGGACAGAAAGTGGACATGTTGGACGACTTGGTGACGTAAACTCTGGGATGAGAATCATTGCAACACTATCTTACAAGCAGCTCCATCAGCATGTGGTTGTGCATTTTATTATACCATCTGCAAAAGATAGATGGCGCCCCACACCATGTGGACCTGTGGTGTGGACCGTGTCAGGTTGCCAGGTTGCCCCACACCATGTGGACCTGTGGTGTGGACCGTGTCAGGTTGCCAGGTTGGCTGACAGTCAGCTCACTGAGAGCGGGGACCTTTGGAGGGTGTCTCGGGGAGAGGGGATCAACTGGGACTGGCAGCCATCATGCATATGGCCGTGCATTACAGAGGTGATGATGAAAGGAAGCTTTGGCTCTCGACAGTCGGTCAGGCACGAAGAAATACACCTACCAAGCAAACCCCCTGATAGCAACAGAAACACATCAACACACAGCACAAACACACACACACACACACACACAGGTCCACTGACCCACACACACAGCAGGAGAAGGAAACCTATCCCACTGTACTCCTAAGCACTGATTGGCCCTTAGACCATGACTAAAATACAACGTTATGGTAAAGTACAGGTGCCTAATTTTGCTGCTTATTATGACCTTAAGCATTTCTTCATTACTCTACATGTTACTGTTACTGTATGTATGCAATGTCATTACATGTTAGCGTTCTCTGCACTGATGTGTGTCCTAGTTGCAAATTCTCATGCAAACTTAAGGCAATATCGCTTAACTCATTTCCTTGAAGTTACACATGTATGCACATTTTCTGATTCTGTCTGATCATTATGCATCCAATTATGGAGGGTAGTGAATGTGAGGCGTAGAAAAATCATATGAGAAAGCAGACATAAATTGGACAAAGGGGATGGTGGTGAGCAAATGGCATATGTGATTGAATGCACGTATGTCACTCTGTGGCATTCGTGCAGTCAAAAGCTAAAAGCAGCGTGTACCCACATGTGCAGCATCTATTGAAAGGAACACGAGATGCAGAGCCACATACAGAATCCTGGGAATGGAGAGAAAGGAGGGAGCAGGGAAACTATGATGAGAGGCACATAGCGGATTAGCTAAATGGACCTTGACTCTCGCGCTTTCAAGTGATAGAGAACTGGCCCCAGAGACGGGTCAAAAAGAAAGATGGAGGCTTGAAGAGAAGGAGTGGGAAGCGATTGGAAAGGACACAATGTGGAGGTGATGATAAAGAGAAGAATGGAAATCCAGAGGAGTAGCAAACATTTCTATGGCACTGAAAAACGGCATTGAGAGGAGCCAGTTCAGCATCTCGCTAAGCTGGCCTTGACATTTTGGCTTGGCTATTGCTGGCAAACATATTGAGATATCAGTTCAGTTTGCCCACAAATGAAATTGAACATTTTCTCTGTTATTTCCCCCCTTCTACACAAGGGCACACAGAAATGGATTAAATAAAGGCCTGTTATAGTGCGCATCAGTAACACAGTCTCACTTGGTAATAACACTGTCATGCACTCAGTAACACAGTCTCACTTGGTAATAACACTGTCATGCACTCAGTAACACAGTCTCACTTGGTAATAACACAGTCTCACTCAGTAACACAGTCTCACTTGGTAATAACACAGTCTCACTCAGTAACACAGTCTCACTTGGTAATAACACTGTCATGCACTCAGTAACACAGTCTCACTTGGTAATAACACAGTCTCACTCAGTAACACAGTCTCACTTGGTAATAACACTGTCATGCACTCAATAACACAGTCTCACTTGGTAATAACACTGTCATGCACTCAGTAACACAGTCTCACTTGGTAATAACACTGTCATGCACTCAGTAACACAGTCTCACTTGGTAATAACACTGTCATGCACTCAATAACACAGTCTCACTTGGTAATAACACTGTCATGCACTCAGTAACACAGTCTCACTTGGTAATAACACTGTCATGCACTCAGTAACACAGTCTCACTTGGTAATAACACTGTCATGCACTCAGTAACACAGTCTCACTTGGTAATAACACTGTCATGCACTCAGTAACACAGTCTCACTTGGTAATAACACTGTCATGCACTCAATAACACAGTCTCACTTGGTAATAACACTGTCATGCACTCAATAACACAGTCTCACTTGGTAATAACACTGTCATGCACTCAGTAACACAGTCTCACTTGGTAATAACACAGTCTCACTCAGTAACACAGTCTCACTTGGTAATAACACAGTCTCACTCAGTAACACTGTCTCACTTGGTAATAACACTGTCATGCACTCAGTAACACAGTCTCACTTGGTAATAACACAGTCTCACTCAGTAACACAGTCTCACTTGGTAATAACACTGTCATGCACTCAATAACACAGTCTCACTTGGTAATAACACTGTCATGCACTCAGTAACACAGTCTCACTTGGTAATAACACTGTCATGCACTCAGTAACACAGTCTCACTTGGTAATAACACTGTCATGCACTCAGTAACACAGTCTCACTTGGTAATAACACTGTCATGCACTCAATAACACAGTCTCACTTGGTAATAACACTGTCATTCACTTGGTAATAACACTGTCATGCACTCAGTAACACAGTCTCACTTGGTAATAACACTGTCATGCACTCAGTAACACAGTCTCACTTGGTAATAACACTGTCATGCACTCAGTAACACAGTCTCACTTGGTAATAACTCTGTCATGCACTCAGTAACACAGTCTCACTTGGTAATAACACTGTCATGCACTCAATAACACAGTCTCACTTGGTAATAACACTGTCATGCACTCAGTAACACAGTCTCACTTGGTAATAACACTGTCATGCACTCAGTAACACAGTCTCACTTGGTAATAACTCTGTCATGCACTCAGTAACACAGTCTCACTTGGTAATAACACTGTCATGCACTCAGTAACACAGTCTCACTTGCTAATAACTCTGTCATGCACTCAGTAACACAGTCTCACTTGGTAATAACTCTGTCATGCACTCAGTAACACAGTCTCACTTGGTAATAACACAGTCTCACTCAGTAACACAGTCTCACTTGGTAATAACACTGTCATGCACTCAGTAACACAGTCTCACTTGCTAATAACTCTGTCATGCACTCAGTAACACAGTCTCACTTGGTAATAACTCTGTCATGCACTCAGTAACACAGTCTCACTTGGTAATAACACAGTCTCACTCAGTAACACAGTCTCACTTGGTAATAACACTGTCATGCACTCAGTAACACAGTCTCACTTGGTAATAACACTGTCATGCACTCAGTAACACAGTCTCACTTGGTAATAACACAGTCTCACTCAGTAACACAGTCTCACTTGGTAATAACACAGTCTCACTCAGTAACACAGTCTCACTTGGTAATAACACTGTCATGCACTCAGTAACACAGTCTCACTTGGTAATAACACTGTCATGCACTCAGTAACACAGTCTCACTTGGTAATAACACAGTCTCACTCAGTAACACAGTCTCACTTGGTAATAACACAGTCTCACTCAGTAACACAGTCTCACTTGGTAATAACACAGTCTCACTCAGTAACACAGTCTCACTTGGTAATAACACTGTCATGCACTCAGTAACACAGTCTCACTTGGTAATAACACTGTCATGCACTCAGTAACACAGTCTCACTTGGTAATAACTCTGTCATGCACTCAGTAACACAGTCTCACTTGGTAATAACACAGTCTCACTCAGTAACACAGTCTCACTTGGTAATAACACTGTCATGCACTCAGTAACACAGTCTCACTTGGTAATAACACAGTCTCACTCAGTAACACAGTCTCACTCAGTAACACAGTCTCACTTGGTAATAACACAGTCTCACTCAGTAACACAGTCTCACTCAGTAACACAGTCTCACTTGGTAATAACACTGTCATGCACTCAGTAACACAGTCTCACTTGGTAATAACACAGTCTCACTCAGTAACACAGTCTCACTTGGTAACACAGTCTCACTTGGTAATAACACAGTCTCACTCAGTAACACAGTCTCACTCAGTAACACAGTCTCACTTGGTAATAACACAGTCTCACTCAGTAACACAGTCTCACTCAGTAACACAGTCTCACTTGGTAATAACACTGTCATGCACTCAGTAACACAGTCTCGCTTGGTAATAACACTGTCATGCACTCAGTAACACAGTCTCACTTGGTAATAACTCCATATTTTCTGCAGAAAGACCCTCCAGGCATCCTGGCCCTGCTGGATGAGGAGTGTTGGTTCCCCAAAGCCACAGATGTGTCCTTTGTGGACAAACTCATGAACAACCATGTCAACCATGTCAAATTTGCCAAGCCTAAACAGCTCAAAGACAAGACTGAGTTTTCTGTGCTTCACTATGCTGGGAAGGTGAATATAGCCATTTCCACACATGAAGTCTGGAACATGCCCGGTAAATCAGGCTATATTTAAGCAATATAGCATGAGAGCCAGTGTGTTGTGCCAAATATATCCCCCTGATCAGCTGTTATCCCACGAGGCCGCAGGCCGAGTGGGATAACTGCTGAGCAGGGGGATATATTCCACAACACACGCAGCTCGAGTGCTATATTGCTTTTATAAAACGGTTTCCAAGTATGATAATATAATAATAATAATAATAATACTTGAGTCCGACTCCGACTGGCATGTCATTCTAGAGTCAGTTGAAACACTACTGTAAGGCGGGACCGCAAGAACATGCGGGTGATTTGATTGGATCGTTCTGGAGACTGAAGTTGACATTGGCCAATCCTGGCGCTTGCTGAGTAGCTGAGAGCTTTCTGGAAACCCCGACAGGCAGCTCGAGCGCAGCGCTGCATTCTCAGCGCTTGCTGAGAAGCTGAATGCTTTCTGCAAAGCCCGACACCAACTAACGTTACGGGGTTAAATGCGGGGTTAAATGCGGGGTTAACAGCCTTTCTTTTGCAAAGAAGACATTAGCCCGCATCTATTCTTGTACAAAACATCATTTTCTGCGAAGTATTAGTAAAGTTATAAGCGAAGATCGATTCACAAGGATCTGACAGCTGTCTCCGCCATTTTTTTTTCTACGTTGTCATTTGAGGTAAGCCTTTTATTACTCTCTTAGTAAGAGAGTTGCCATGGCAACCAATAACCCATGGCCATGGGTTATTGAACTCGGTTACTGGAATTATACAATGGCTGTGAACCAATCAGATTGCTTGATTTGAGAGAGCCGTTACCGGTCTTACCCTTCTAGACATAGGGGCTCCTTGTTTCTAAACATAAGGAAATGACCAGTGTTTTGCCTGAGTAGAGTGGGGGGGATCGAGGGGGATGCGGTGGGTAGAAAGGAACAGAATATAGGCTACAATTCTCTGCTCTGGATCTAAATAAATGTTTCAAATGCATTTATTCCTCTAGTAGTCTAATCTTTATAGCTCTATAGTCAACCTTTATTCCAATGTTCTCAATAAGAGATCAACTTTGCAGTGGGAGCCTATTCATAGCTTTCAAGGGGCGTTACGTAAGTACAAGGAACGCCCCTTCTGGCGGTCAAAACTCAAAACAACAATGGCGCTGAACCAGACGCAGCTGCATCAAAAAGCGGTCTTTTTTCCTCCAGTTTCCAGTCAGGAATATTTAAACGCAGCACAGCTCTGTTTCATTAGTGACATACTGACACGGTGAATCGATTCACTTTGCACCGTGACTCCAGTGTCTGCTTCATATTGGAAACGCGCAGCACAGCTCTGCCAGTAAAAAGCAGTTCCCTCGTAAGGGGACTGGTGTGGGTGTGGGTGTGTGTGTGTGTGTGTGAGTTTTCTTTCTCCGACGGCATTCTGTAAAAGCACAAGCCAGGCGTGTCTCCTCGTCGGTTAGTGCAACCGATAGCACAACAGGTATCCGGCATTTTCGCCTGGCTTGTGCTTTTACAGAATGCCGTCGGAGAAAGAAAACTCAGACAGGAGGAGGTAACTTGTGGATTTGTGCGATTAGACGTGGTTCAGACGCTGGGGAGGGCAAATGGCTACCATCAAAGTACACACGTCTTTGCAGCCAACATTTCATCAAAGGTAAGCTCAAGTAACGTTAACGGGGTATTTTAATCATTATTGTAACGTTACTTGAGCTTACCTTTGAGGAAATGTTGGCTGCAAAGACGTGTGTACAAACGGCTGAACAAACACTGCGTGAGAAACTAGTCGACTTGGCTGGCAGCGAATGAACAAGTTTGTTTTTTGACCGCCAGGTGGGCGTTCCCGGCAGCACGTAACGCCCCTTGAAAGCTATGAATAGCCTATTTTTTCCGTATTCAACAGGCGCACGTCATTCTGGGCAAGCTTGGGACAACATGCACAGACAACATGCACGCTCCTATCAGACAACATGCACGCTCCTATCAGACAACATGCATGCTCCTATCAGACAACATGCATGCTCCTATCAGACAACATGCACGCTCCTGTCAGACAACATGCACGCTCCTATCAGACAACATGCACGCTCCTATCAGACAACATGCATGCTCCTATCAGACAACATGCAAGCTCCTATCAGACAACATGCACGCTCCTATCAGACAACATGCACGCTCCTATCAGACAACATGCATGCTCCTATCAGACAACATGCACGCTCCTATCAGACAACATGCACGCTCCTATCAGACAACATGCACGCTCCTATCAGACAACATGCACGCTCCTATCAGACAACATGCATGCTCCTATCAGACAACATGCACGCTCCTATCAGACATGCACGCTCCTATCAGACAACATGCACGCTCCTATCAGACAACATGCACGCTCCTATCAGACAACATGCATGCTCCTATCAGACAACATGCATGCTCCTATCAGACAACATGCACGCTCCTATCAGACAACATGCACGCTCCTATCAGACAACATGCACGCTCCTATCAGACAACATGCACGCTCCTATCAGACAACATGCACGCTCCAACATGCACGCTCCTATCAGACATGCACGCTCCTATCAGACAACATGCATGCTCCTATCAGACATGCACGCTCCTATCAGACAACATGCACGCTCCTATCAGACATGCACGCTCCTATCAGACAACATGCATGCTCCTATCAGACAACATGCACGCTCCTATCAGACAACATGCACGCTCCTATCAGACAACATGCACGCTCCTATCAGACAACATGCACGCTCCTATCAGACAACATGCATGCTCCTATCAGACAACATGCACGCTCCTATCAGACAACATGCACGCTCCTATCAGACAACATGCATGCCCCTATCAGACAACATGCACGCTCCTATCAGACAACATGCACGCTCCTATCAGACAACATGCATGCTCCTATCAGACAACATGGACGCTCCTATCAGACAACATGCATGCTCCTATCTGCATTTGCAGACACAAATATGAGCCAATTTCCTCTACATTGCCTTGATGAGAAACAAACAATGCAGCTTAAAACGTGTGCGGGCCATGGCATTGGGCAATAACACGACAGTAGAGAGAGGAGAGCACCTCTCCCACCGCTGCGTCAGGCTGTCCTCGCTGATCAAAGTGAGAGTAGCCTACTAAACGCTGTTCGTGAGTTTGCTCGTTTAATTCATTGATATGCGTGAACAAGTAATTAATATACGTCAACGTTAATAGGAGGCACTTATCACCCAATAGCCTAATTCAGTATCATCTCCTTGTTGCATTTTCCAACTGTACAAACGGCTGAACAAACACTGCGTGAGAAACTAGTCGACTTGGCTGGCAGCGAATGAACAAGTTTGTCTTTTGACCGCCAGGTGGGTGTTCCCGGCAGCACGTAACGCCCCTTGAAAGCTATGAATAGCCTATTTTTTCCGTATTCAACAGGCGCACGTCATTCTGGGCAAGCTTGGGACAACATGCACAGACAACATGCACGCTCCTATCAGACAACATGCATGCTCCTATCAGACAACATGCACGCTCCTATCAGACAACATGCATGCTCCTATCAGACAACATGCACGCTCCTATCAGACAACATGCACGCTCCTATCAGACAACATGCACGCTCCTATCAGACAACATGCATGCTCCTATCAGACAACATGCACGCTCCTATCAGACAACATGCACGCTCCTATCAGACAACATGCATGCTCCTATCAGACAACATGCACGCTCCTATCAGACAACATGCACGCTCCTATCAGACAACATGCACGCTCCTATCAGACAACATGCACGCTCCTATCAGACAACATGCACGCTCCTATCAGACAACATGCATGCTCCTATCAGACAACATGCACGCTCCTATCAGACAACATGCACGCTCCTATCAGACAACATGCACGCTCCTATCAGACAACATGCACGCTCCTATCAGACAACATGCATGCTCCTATCAGACAACATGGACGCTCCTATCAGACAACATGCATGCTCCTATCTGCATTTGCAGACACAAATATGAGCCAATTTCCTCTACATTGCCTTGATGAGAAACAAACAATGCAGCTTAAAACGTGTGCGGGCCATGGCATTGGGCAATAACACGACAGTAGAGAGAGAGCACCTCTCCCACCGCTGCGTCAGGCTGTCCTCGCTGATCAAAGTGAGAGTAGCCTACTAAACGCTGTTCGTGAGTTTGCTCGTTTAATTCATTGATATGCGTGAACAAGTAATTAATATACGTCAACGTTAATAGGAGGCACTTATCACCCAATAGCCTAATTCAGTATCATCTCCTTGTTGCATTTTCAAACTGGCAGATGGAGGAAAATAAGTGATTCAACTTTTACTTGTTTACTCACCAATTTGACTCTCTTCCAAATAATCCAGCCACGTAAGTGTGTCGATCCATTCACGAAACGATTAAATAGTACGGGGACATTAATGGTTTGTAAAAGTGCTATTTAACCACCTGCCCGCTCACGGCATGTTCCAGATAATGAGCTGGATACAAAATGAGGATACAAAATGATACATAGCGGATAATTGTTGCGAAACATGCAGGCCAACCGGGTAGCATCTGGGAATGTTCAGGAATACACTGCATGTTTAGAAATGGCTCAAGACAATTGAACACAAGAGCCTCCTCACGCTCTCATGTTGAGTTAGTTTGAATGGCATGATTAGAAACAAAATGACTTGGATCTGTGAAATGTCCGGAAGAATCTTTTTAGAAATGTGTAATGCTGTTGTTTTTTTTAGTAATGCTCTAATCTAATCTGTGCGGTTTTGGCTGTAGGTGGACTACAATGCCACAGCTTGGCTGACAAAGAACATGGACCCTCTGAACGTCAACGTCACATCGCTGCTCAGCAACTCCTCCAACCTGTTCATGCAAGACCTGTGGAAAGACGGTGAGATATAGGCTCACCTGCTTTTGCATTTGCCAATCTCACCAATAAATGTTGCACGTGTACGTGAAATAGCCCTTAATATTTAGTTAAATAGATGAAAAACAGTTGAATACAATTTTGTCGTGGAAGATGTATCAAACTTGTAATATGTAACAACTCCAAGAGTTTTCAGCACAATGATACTCACTTAAAGTTTTTATTTCCATAATAGTGAAATATATTGCCATAACACATGACTGTAATAATTTTGGCAAAATAGGTGTTCAATTTACAAATTTGTGGATATCTCATTTTGTTATAACAAAGTTATAATTTGAGCAAAACACATAGGTTGTACTCACACCTTTCATCTCGACTCAACACAACGATCTGTTATGACTGAAGACATTGTTTTGTCCATTCATGTAAATGCTCTGTTATTGTGTCCCAGGGGATAGAGTGGTGGGCCTTGAGACCATCGCCAAGATGTCCGACAGCTCCATGCCTAGCGCCTCCAAGACCAAGAAGGGAATGTTCCGGACCGTGGGACAGCTGTACAAGGAGTCTCTGGCCAAACTCATGACCACTCTGCACAACACCCAGCCCAACTTTGTCAGATGCATCATCCCCAACCACGAGAAGAGGGTAAAGAAGCTGTCCATCACACTGGATTCCACTTCATCCAATTTAGTCGAATCCAATTCACACTTCATTATCGCTTGTGGCAACATTCCTTTCAAGTTGCAGTCTGTTTGACACATTGATATTCATAAAATAACTCGATAAAATTATTTTGGATGGCTATCAAAGGTTATTTTTATGTATATTCATTTAATGACGGTGATGATGATGATGGTTTCTGGGGGAAATACCATGTTCTCAGTCAGTATTGACAACTGTTCCAGCACTTTGACCTGTTGCCTCATGGCAGTGTCAAATGTGCTACTGTCTTACTATGTATTCCTGAAGGCATAACATACTGACAGTTCAGTATTGAGGGGATTGTTTGTATTTGTTTTGTATACAAATGTAATAACAATTAGATCCTGTTCCCCTCAGGCAGGGAAGCTGGACGCCAATCTGGTCCTGGAGCAGCTGAGGTGTAACGGTGTGCTGGAGGGGATCCGTATCTGCCGACAGGGATTCCCCAACCGAATTGTCTTCCAGGAGTTCCGACAGCGGTGAGTGGGATCTGATGGGATGGATTAGCATGTAAAATGCAAGTGGTGCATCATGTGCAAAAAGATACTCCGGCTTGGTCGGGCGTCCATACAGGCAAAATTGGCCGTGTCTGCGGGTGGGAAGCCGGACAGATCCTAGTCGCTGCACTAGCGCCTCCTCTGGTTGGTCGGGGCTCCTTTTCGGGGCGGGGGGGTGGGGGGTGCTGTAGCGTGATCCTCCCATGCACTATGTGCTGCTGGTGAAACTCCTCGCTCTCAGGTGAAAAGAAGCAGCAGCAGAAGAAGGAGGAAGCATGTGCTAGTCTGCTAGTCTCTCCCCATATCGACAAAGGGGGTGGAGCAATGACCTGGGCAGCAGGAGAAATTGGCCAATTACATTTGGGGAGAAAACCAGGCTAAATCCGAAAAAATAAAATCTCTGTCTCCTCTTCTTCCTTCACAGTTATGAGATCCTGGCTGCTAATGCTATTCCCAAAGGTTTCATGGATGGCAAACAAGCCTGCTGCCTCATGGTAAACTGATGTGTTCCACACACAAAAAACAAATACACATGCAGGCAATCGTACCCTACATCAACACCTCCTGTTTCTTATTGATACATTGTCTGTGTAGATCAAGCATCTGGACCTGGACACCAACCTGTACAGGATTGGACAGAGTAAGATCTTCTTCCGCACCGGAGTGCTAGCCCAGCTGGAGGAGGAGCGAGATCTGAAGATCACTGTGGTCATCATCGCCTTCCAGTCCCAGTCCAGAGGCTTCCTGGCCAGAAAGTATGAATCCTCCTCATGCCTACTCTGCCCTCTAATACAGGGGTCCCCAACCTTTTTTGCACCGCGGACCGGTTTAATACTGACAGTCTTGCTGCAGACCATCCGGGGGGAAGGGGGGTCGTGATATTACACACACAGCACGTATTTCCCTTTCTTTCTTTCTTTCTTTCTTTATCGCTCTCTCTCGCTCTCTCTCGCTACACCCCGCCGCACATCTATCAGCGACAGCGGGCCATCACCATGAATTGCCTCCCGTGTGTGTGTGTGTGTGTGTGTGTGTGTGTGTGTGTGTGTGTGTGTGTGTGTGTGTGTGTGTGTGTGTGTGTGTGTGTGTGTGTGTGTGTGTGTGTGTGTGTGTGTGTGTGTGTGTGTGTGTGTGTGTGTGCGTGCGTGCGTGCGTGCGTGCGTGCGTGCGTGCGTGCGTGCGTGCGTTGTGGGCGCCGGGCTGACCGACACAGGCGCTGCAATGCTGCTCTGCAGCCCGCACAGACAGGCCGCATGCCAATTGTGCACAAATAGTCTCTCCCTCTCTCCATTCTCTCTCTGAGCAGTGCTCAGCACATCAAAATATATATTCTTTGAGACAGTACATTGGTCCCTTTTGATTGATCACTATACTTTCTAAGACTTTCACAACTCTTTTGTACGGTACTCTTTCTCTATTGGATTAGAAATGTGTGCATTCTATTCACATCATACATGACAGGGTGGGGATGGTGGTTTTACTGTTGTGTTTTTAAAGGGCGTTTGCTAAGAGGCAACAGCAGCTGACAGCCATGAAGGTGATCCAGAGGAACTGTGCTGCCTACCTCATCAAGGGATCAAGGGATCAAGGAAACTTTATTGTCATATGCAGCAAGCTACAATGAAATTTAAAAGCCTCGGCCCATGACTTTGCTGTACAGTAGAAAAAAATAGAATACAGAAATAAACATGATAAAAGGTTAAAAAAAAGTTAAAGGGTTAAAAAAAAGTTAGAACTACATGAAAGACAGTTAAAGTGCATTTAAGGGACATTTAAGTTGTAGTGCAAACTGTGCTTGTCCATAAAGTGCAATGTCTTTATATGTAGTGCAAAAGGAGTCTGAATAAAAGAACTCAGGAACTGGCAGTGGTGGAGGCTCTTCACCAAGGTCAGATAATGCACTTCAAGTGAAAACACAATAGAATTTCGTATTTTAGGCTGTCTTCAGATTTTTTCATGTAGTCTTAGAAATTATTACCGTATATATAATTAAGCCAAATGACCATATCGCATTGACCGATATGAACTTAGCCTCACGTTGCCTTTCCTCCATTGTAAAAATGGTATATTGTCCATCCTCCTGAACTGCAGGTCAAGCCTCTGCTGCAAGTGACCCGTCAGGAGGAGGAAATGAGTCTGAAGGACGATGAGTTGAAGCAAGCCAAAGATGTTGCCGTGAAGTTTCAATCTGAACTGAAGGAGATCACATTGAAACACACAACGGTAAAGGATGAAGTCTGCTCTTCAAATTTCTTTGTTTTTTTCTTTCCCCCGATGTCATCTGGGGCTATTTTGGGGTGCTCATTTCATATTCCCAAATGCAGTAGGACTTGATCTACTGAAGCTAAGCTACATCTTTACCTGTCTGTCTGCTGCAGGTTCTGGAAGAAAAAAATGCCCTGCAGGAGCAGCTTCAGGCAGAGACAGAGTTGTATGCCGAGGCAGAGGAGATGAGGGTTCGTCTGGGGGCTAAGAAGCAGGAGTTGGAGGAGATCCTGCATGAGATGGAGGCGAGGCTGGAGGAAGAGGAAGACTGCTCAGGCACTGCTGGTGGACATGAAGAAGATGCAGCAGCAGATGCAGGTCTAGCTATCTGTTTCTTGTTGGTTGTAGATGTCCAAAATACACATAAAACTCAGTTTGAGAGGAACTGCAATTGCAAGGTTGAATATATAATGTTTATTTCTGCTCAGTTATGTATGATCTGATGAAATAGCAGTAGGAAACAGCATTATCCTCTTCTTCCTGTAGGATTTGGAGGAACATTTGGAAGAGGAGGAAGATGCCCGTCAAAAGCTGCAGCTGGAGAGGGTTGCCTGTGATGGCAAGATCAAAAAGCTGGAGGACAACCAGTTACAGCAAAAATATAATTTGTCACACCAAAATTTATTTCGGTTTCTGCAGGTGAGGGACTTCATACTCCGGCGTACAACATTAACAACAAATATAGAAGCCTCTGAGGTCGAAAGGGTACTCTCACTTGGTCCAAGAAAAGGTTTTATTGGTTTTCTTTATAGCTTATTAAGGTCTACCTCTACTCTGAACACTCTGGCCACCAAGCAGATATGGGAGAGGGACCTTGAGGTGGAGATTGATGACGAGGACTGGTGTGATATTTTTGATAATGCCAAAAGAATTTCTGTGTGCAACAGACTGTGGTCGATGCAGCTAAGAATTATACATAGATTGCAAATATCACCCAGCCTTAGTCATAAAATGAATGCTAGCCTGTCTCCCCTCTGCCTTAAGTGTAAGATAGAGGTGGGAGATTACTCTCACTGCATATGGTCATGTCCTAAGATAGAACGATACTGGTCAGATATAGTGCAGCAGTTGAGTGTCATCTTTGGTGTGGAGTTGGACCCAGACCCTGTCAGCCTTATTCTTGGTCTTCCCCATAAGAAACTCGTTTATAAACATCACAAACGGCTATTTAATTTATTAACTTTTGCTGCGAGAAAAAATATTCTTTTATTTTGGATTAAAGACAAACCTCCAACAAAGAGGAACTGGCACCAGATAATTATGCAGCTTATGCCTCTGGAGTTCATGACATGTATGCTGCACTCAGCATCCGATGTCTTTTATAAAGTGTGGGAGCCCTACCTGAAATATATCGACCCTAACCTAGCAGAGACACTGACTATTGGATATCTCAACCGAAGTGATACTGCCACCTGAATACTGCCTTTTGCCTTGTACATCTAATTTAATTTAATTTAATTTATTTTATCGTATTCTCATTCATCTGTCCATCCTTTTCTTCATTGTTGTCCACATATGTGTCTTTGTGAAGTGTTTAAGCTGCCCTGTCTTTTTGTTTTTGTTTTTTGTCTTTGTCTGTCTTGTCTTGAAAAATTGAAAATTGAATAAAAATATTATTGAAAAAAAAAAAAAAAAAAGCTGGAGGACGACGTCCTGGTGATGGAGGACCAGAACAACAAGCTGCTGAAGGTACTGTAAGCGTGGGCATACAGCATATATCAGAGGGGCTTTATTATGATTGGCCACTGCCTAAAGCTGGTGTATATGATCATCAATGGATGACCTACAACAATGGTAACTTTGTAGGAGAGGAAGCTGATGGAGGAGAGGATTGCAGACTTCAGTACTAACCTGGCTGAGGAAGAGGAGAAGTCTAAGAACCTGACCAAGCTCAAGAACAAACATGAGTCCATGATCACCGAACTGGAGGGTAATCATCTCTTATGAATGTTCATGCATTAAACAAGCTTAAAACCCTCCTGGTTAAACTAAGCACATTTGTTAATAATATCACAATCAGGCGTATATTTTGTCTACAAAAATCTGGAGCTTTGTTATAAAACAGACGTTGTCTTGAAACATTCCTCACTTTATCAGTTATTCTTGATTGCTTCTGGCTCTGATATTCTTCTCGCATTATATTTAGGCTATCTGTCTGTATCTGTCTGCTGTCTCTTCTAGTCCGCTTGAAGAAGGAGGAGAAGGGTCGCCAGGAGCTGGACAAGGCTAAGCGTAAGTTGGAGGCAGAGTCTAATGACCTCCAGGAGCAGATAGCTGATCTGCAGGCCCAGATCGCTGACCTCAAAGCCCAGCTCGCCAAAAAGGAGGAGGAGCTACAGAATGCTTTGGCCAGGTAAAGTCTAATTTGTTGTTTATAGTTTTATCTCCTGTCTAATTACTCAAATCGTCCCGATTTACTGATTTCATCTTTCCTACTTCTGAATCCACAAACCCAATCAGCTCTAGGTCATTTTTTAGTATCTGAGGTGTATACCTGTATACCGACACGTAAACATCAACTCTCAACTCTCTACAATCAACTGTCATACTTACTGTCATTCTCGATCCATTCTTCTCCTCCTCAGGCTAGAAGACGAGACAGCCCAGAAGAACAACGCTTTGAAGAAGATCAGAGAGCTGGAGGGACACATCTCGGACCTGCAGGAGGACCTGGACTCTGAGCGGGCAGCCAGGAACAAGGCAGAGAAGACCAAACGGGACCTCGGGGAGGAGCTGGAGGCCCTCAAGTCTGAGCTGGAGGACACACTGGACAGCACTGCCACCCAGCAGGAGCTGAGGTGGGCCAAACAAGACTGAAAGGCTTTGTTCCATAGAGTTTACTTAGTAGCCATGATAGACGCCACAGCAGGGAACAACAAGATTCTTTCCATGTATGAATAAAGACTTAGGCAGACTTAGGTGGCAGTATGAAGGAGTTGATTCAAAAGGAATTGAGTCTATTTTAAGCTTACCAAGTTAAGAGCATAGAACTATAACAGTGGCTGGAAAACTGTGCTGGCTTCCTGCGACGCCATTTTATTTCCCCACAGTTCCCTACAACTATAGGGTAAAGGTAAAGCTTTTCAAAATCAAAGCATTTTCTTAAAGTTATCAATCCATAACATAAATCTAATTTCATAATTTTCTACCTGTCAATAACTTATACATACAAACTAAGGACATAAACCAAACCGCGGCATTGCATGCTCACTTCCATAGTAACTTACAATGAATAGTAGAATAATCTAAAATTCCTACATGGCCAACTTTAGGAGTAACAAATTAATAGTAAGAAGTGCATTGCTCAAGGTTACAAGTTAACACATAGTAAAAATAAATAAATAAATAAAATCCTGTGTCCTCAGAATGTCCATATTACTGCAGAGGTGTTAGGTTAAAAAATAAGAGCCCTTTTTTTGTCCAGTAAAAACCTGCATAAGTCATCCTTCCTTCCTGCAGAGCCAAACGAGAGCAGGAAGTGACGCTGCTGAAGAGAGCCATGGACGATGAAAACCGGATCCATGAGGCCCAGGTCCAGGAGATGAGACAGAAACAAACCCAGGCTGTGGAGGAGCTCACTGAGCAGCTGGAGCAGTCCAAACGAGTAGGCATCCATCATTTCATATTTGTTATCATTTTCATATTGTTTCTTGCATCTGAAAGACAAATTTCAAACAAATTGTTAGGCTTTAAACCTTTAGCTTTAAAGTTAACCCTGGGCTTAACTTTGTATTGCACAGTATTTTGTCCTTCAAGATCAAGATTCATTTGAATAGCCATGGTGAGTAATCATATTAGAAAGGAGGAATTTGACTTAGTGGTAGTATGCAGCGCAAAGTAAAAGTCCTTTAAAGTGACTTATAATTGGGGAGTGGGGGGGGGGGGGGATAGTGTCTGTGGGATAATGTCCATGTAAAATGTCTTAGGATATTGATGGCTACTTTCTCTCTTCCCCTCAGGTGAAGTCAAACCTGGAGAAGGCTAAACAAGCCCTGGAGAAGGAGACGTCAGAGCTGACAGTGGAGGTGCGCTCGCTGACCCAGGGCAAGCAAGACGTGGAGCACAAGAAGAAGAAGCTGGAAGGTCAGCTGACCGATGTGACGACACGCTTCAATGACAGCGAGAAGCAGAAGGCGGAGCTGGGAGAGCGCTGCTGCAAGATCACAGTAAATGACTATCAGCAGTTATATCAGTCCATGAAAAGATATGCAAGCAAAGATTATGCTTTTTTTTTTTTTTACTACAAAAATGAATGCCCATGCATTTTCCCCAACCCTCATCTTGCAGATTGAACTGGAGAGTGTGACTAACCTGCTGAATGAAGCAGAGGGCAAGAACAACAAACTGAGCAAAGACATTTCTAGTCTCACCGCCCAAGTCCAAGACACACAGGTAACAGAAAGAAACGCACATCATAATCCCAGTTAATCCAAATGTAACGTTTCCTGTGACTCTTTATTGTGACGTGCTATAGTGCCCTCTGACAGCAGGATGGAATTAAAATATTGAACTTTGACCTTGGCGTGCTGCTATAGGAGCTGCTGGCTGAGGAGGCACGTCAGAAGCTGCAGTTCTCCGCCAAGCTGCGGCAGGCGGAGGATGACAAGAACAGCCTGCAGGAGCAGCTGGAGGAGGAGATGGAGGCCAAGAGGAACGTGGAGAGACACGTCTCCACCCTCAACATCCAGGTCAGAAGTTACAGCTGGGGTCACTGAGCTCAGGGGTATTCTAGAAGATAGTAGAATATTAAATACAATATGCTGAGGGAAATGAATAAGAAAATAGAGAGATTTCTATTTGTTTTTGTTGGTTTGTTTTTGGTTTTGAGAGATGGCAGTAGGAGGTCTCAAGTACATGGACCTTCGAACATGAAAGGTTGTATCAAATTTGAGGCAGATTTACTTGAGCTCAAGGGCCAGATCCCTTCTTTCATTGTTTTTCACAGTCAGGGTGTAAACAAAGTCCCTCTCTCTGTCCACAGCTGTCGGATTCCAAGAAGAAGCTGGAGGAAATGTCAGGCAACATTGAGCTGCTGGAAGAGGGCAAGAAACGTCTGCAAAGGGATTTGGAGGCAGCCAACACCCAGTTTGAGGAGAAGGCCTCTGCCTATGACAAGCTGGAGAAGACCAAGAACCGGCTGCAGCAGGAGCTGGAGGACATACTGATGGACCTGGATAACCAGAGGCAGAATGTGTCAAACCTGGAGAAGAGGCAGAAGAAGTTTGACCAGGTTAGTTGAATCAGGGACATCGGGAAAACACTTTGCGCTTGCAAAATTATTTTTGTCCCAACATTAAAACAAATTACGGTAGGTTTTAATCAATAATGCTTAAAACTAAGTTCCTTAATTGTGCTAACACTTCTACATACTGGATCCTTTACGTAACATTTTAGTCCTGTTTTCGGATTTTAGAGATGTTAATTGATGAAGTTGAGGTAATAATTATTACCCCAAAACATTGGAACATTGGAACAGAACTCCTTAACACATTGAGTGCCAGCGACGCCATATGGCGTCATTAGAAATTTACCGTAGGCTGCCAGCGACGCCAAATGGCGTCAGTAACTCCAAATTGTTTTTTTGACGGGGGGGTGTCGATCTAAGCTTCTTACATCGCCTCTTACAATATTGTAGCTATTGGAGGTCTATAACCTATTTTACAGACCCATTAGGTGGCGACAGCACTCTCCTGATAAGAGAAAGTGGAGCCAAACACACAGAAGAAGTCGCTGGGGAAAAAGGAAATCGCATCGCATCCGTCCGTATGCATCGACATGCATGAAGCCAAACGCCAGCTGTGCCCGCAGCAGCTGCATCCGCTGTCACAACTGAGCACCTCCGTGTCCTCTGCGACAGCACATTCGCATAATCAGCCTTATTATTCTCAACTCGAAGCATGGGAGCCCGTGACAAACACACGCGGAACCAAAAAGATGGATGTCGCGCACCCTTCACTGTGTGTGCACAGCAAACTCAGCAGAGAGCCAACAGACACACCCAGGAGGAGGCGTGTGCAGTTGAGGGGGGGGGGGGGGGGGGCACGCAACGCAGAGCACGCAGAGCAGCATACACTTCACCCAGACAGACCCAGACATCAGAAAATTAGCTTCAGAGTCAGTGATGTGCTTGAAATGTTTAATTTCACAAAAGGCTCATTATCTCAGCTCGTAGAAAAAAAGGGCTGTTTTTGGTTCAATCAAGCTATCTTCTCCGGCTCATAACTAAAGAACGGAAAATGGGATCAATAAACTTTTTTTTGTGATAGAAGAGAGTCTCATCGTTATTTGTGCGTGTTCAGTGTTTACATAGTAATTATTAAAGAAATTATATGACTGTTTTAAAATGCATTGCGGCCTATGTGGCACAGCAAGCAACCTTTTGCCCAAGGGCCGTGGCACTCAAAGTGTTAATTCTAACATAAATCATTGATCCATGGTCCTCTATCTTGTCTTTCGTACAGATGCTGGCAGAGGAGAAGAGTATCTCCAGTAAATACGCAGAAGAAAGAGACCGCGCCGAGGCCGAGGCCAGAGAGAAAGAGACCAAGGCTCTGTCCCTGGCGAGGGCGTTAGAGGAGGCCCAGGATTCCAGGGAGGAGCTGGAGAGAGCCAACAAGGCACTGAGGATGGAGATGGAAGACCTTGTCAGCTCCAAGGATGATGTGGGAAAGAATGTGAGTGATTCCAATGAAAGTATTATAGACACAGGATTTCTAGGCCTTCAAAAGCCTTGAACGTTTGTGGCATTGAGAAAATGTCAACTAATTAAATGGATGGCCTTGATATATTTATTTATTTCTTATTAAAACATAGCACCCAAATTCATGAATATACCTCAGCTCTGGACCTCTCTTCATCTTAGCCTCAACACCGCACATCCTGAGGAAAAGGTGAAAACCACATCTTGATCTTTAAAATGTGTCCAGGATGGCAAGTTTGGTTTGAGTGATTCCACCCCTGGTTAAACTAGTAACCATCGGGGCGTCCCGCGTACCATAAAGGCTCAGTCCTTATCACAGCGACCGAGGTTAGAATCCAGTCTGCAGTTATTTGCTGCATGTCCTCCCCTCTCTCTCTCTCCCATGCCTTCCTGTCTCTCTCTGACTATCTGTCAAATAAAGCATTAAAATGCCAAAAATAAATCTTGGGGTGGGGGGGGGAACGTCATCCAGTTTTTATTTGATTTTATTTAACCTTTATTTAACCAGGAAAGTCCAACTGAGATTAAGAATCCCTTTTTCAAGGGAGTCCTGGCCAAGACAGGCAGCAGCATCAAAAACACATAATTACAGACAGAGAGCACATAATACAAAATGACAGCAAAAAGAACAAGCCAGGTAATTTAAAAACATTTGCATGTTAGGGAAACATTGAAACATGAATATTTTGTCTGTTTTTTTTCTGGTCTGTTTCTGGAGTTAGTGAACAGCATTAATTTGGTCTTACCTGCATTTAAAACAAGTTTCAGCTGAACTAAGGTGTGTTGGACAACAATAAAAGCATTTTGGAGGTGTTCAATGGCCTGTACAAGAGTTGACGCACAGCAGTATATAACTGTGTCATCAGCATCAAAATGAAAATTACCATCTGACCCATTTTGACCCAGATTATTTATATAAATAATGAATAAAAGTGGACATAATACAGAGCCTTGTGGAGCCTTGGCACCCCCTTGTGGACAGATACAATATCAGCATAGACCGAGAGTCGCGGGTTAAGAAGTCTAACTTTTAAAATATCATGGTCAACTGTGTTGAAGGCTTTAGACAGATCAATAAAAAGTGAAGCACAATGTTGCTTCTTGTCAAGTGCAACAGAAATGTCATTAACCACCTTCAGAGCAGCAGTCATCTTCACCTTGCCCACTCCCAGGTCCATGAGCTGGAGAAGTCCAAACGAGGCCTGGATGCGCAGGTGGAGGAGATGAAGACCCAGCTGGAGGAGCTGGAGGAAGAGCTGCAGGCAGCTGAGGATGCCAAGTTCCGCCTGGAGGTCAACATGCAGGCGCTCTTTTTTTTATTCAGCTAAATATTGTACAGTCTAACTTTTTCTCTATTTGTATTGTAGTTAGTTTTAGATGAACATCTTTACTTTTGAATTTTGTTCTTTTTCATGTTCATGGAATGACATACTGCACTATTGATCAGGTCAAGTTTCTGTCATAAGTAAAAATAAATTTGATTGTGATTCTCTGCTTCTGTCTGTTTCTCTCTCTCTCTCTCTCTCTCTCTCTGTCTGTCTGTCTCTGTCTCGCTCTCTCACCAGGCCCAGATGAAGGACTACCAGAGGGAGATGGAAGATGCCCGCGCTGCCAGGGAGGAGGTGCTGTCTACTGCAAAGGAGAGCGAGAGGAAGGCCAAGAGTCTGGAGGCTGAGCTCATGCAGCTACAGGAGGTAACTGTTTGATCACTGTCAAAAGAAAGAAATGGCAGACTATTTGAAAGTACAAGCCTGAGATAACAAATCTAATCTGTTCTTAGGAACTGGCTGCCGCTGAGAGGGGGCGGAAGCAGGCAGAGGCCGAAAGAGACGAGCTGTCTGATGAACTGGCCAGCAATTCCTCTGGAAAATGGGTGTAGATGTTCACTCTGCATAGTGCAGTCGTCACTGCATTGCCTCAACAGTGAAATGAATGCAGAGGACAAATGATGAGTGTGTTTGATTGGGACTGTGGCTTGTGTGCAGGTTGGCCTTGGCAGATGAGAAGCGTCGTCTAGAGGCTAAAATCTCCCAGCTAGAGGAGGAGCTGGAGGAGGAGCAGAGCAACATGGAGATTATTAACGACAGGCTGAGGAAGAGCACACAGCAGGTAATGAGACTGGAGCAGCTGCTTGAGAGCTGTCAGGTTTCACAAAGTCTACCAAGAGTGTGTGTGTGTGTGTGTGTGTGTGGGGGGGGGGGGTTAATTTGTTTCTGCAAAATATGGGCGTCGTTGAGAAGCCCTTTGAGGCTGTAACTGCAATTAAGTTACAGTATATAAATAAATTCGATTTTACTTGACAAAGTGCAAAGGTCTCAACGAGAATATTGATCAGTGTTTGACTTATCCGCACCTTTAAAGCACCAGCAATTATTGAACACGAATGCGTATACATTACCTTCAATTCAAGAAGTTCATTGGTACACGAAGATCATCCAAAGCACAAGTGCAAAACATAACTGACTGAATATTGACATCTACCCTCACACCTCCCTTTGCCCCCCCCCCCCCCCCCCCCTTCCCCTCTGCAGGTGGACCAGCTGAACATTGAGCTGCAGACGGAGCGCAGCACCTCCCAGAAGAACGAGAGTGCCCGGCAGCAGATGGAGCGCCAGAACAAGGACTTGAAGTCCAAGCTGCAAGAGATGGAGAACCAGGTCAAGTCCAAGTTCAAGTCCTCCATCGCCGCCCTGGAGGCCAAGGTGGCACAGCTGGAGGAGCAGCTGGAGCAGGAGAACAGGTCAGGGCCATGGAAACATTCAGAACAAATCCAGTGTTTTTCAAATAGACATTTGTCATATCTCACTACTATAATAAGGCGGGCTTCCGCACGGCAATTGACTGTGATGGCAAGATGTGATGCTATATAGACTCTAGTAATGACTATATTATTGAAACCAATACAAAGAAATCCATAGATATACATAAATATTCATAGCTCAGTTAAGATAATAGTTTATTATAGATAGTGCTTGTATCCAATTTCCACTATTTGATATTATACATTAATTAGGCATCTCGCGCGCTACGTGTGCTCGACTCCTAGGCTCGGCCGCTGCACGGTCTCGCCCGCCCTGCAGCTCGTCGAGCTTGCCCTGCAGCTCGTATACGCAGCTTGCCCACTGCGCGTCACATGTGCAGCACTATGACATCACTGATGACATAATCACGGATGACATCACTGATGACATCATCACATAAGACATCATCACTGATGACTGAACTTATAGCCTGAGCCAGGAAGGATGACATCACTGATGACATCATTGCTGATGACATCGTTGCTGATGACATCACTTATGACATCACATCATCATTAGGTAATTAGGGCAATTACCTGATTAAAAGATCTGTCTGTCAGGTTACCCGTGCTCTTTACACTTCCTGAAAGTTTCAGCCCGATCGCACGTAAAACGGCATAGCTGTGGCCTAATACTAATCCCACATTGAACTCTTTGCCTGTCTTCATTCAGGGAGAAGCAGGCAAGCGCCAAGGGCATGCGTCAGAAGGACAAGAAGCTAAAGGACGTGATGATGCAGGTGGAAGACGAGAGGAAACAAGCAGAGCAGTACAAGGACCAGGTATGTTCAGTAAACTCACCCACCCACCAACAAACATAACATACACATGCATGAGCTTATACAATATGTATGTACAACACACTATTACATTTTATATATATATTTATATGTATTTTAATGGTAAACGGACGTGATACAGAAGTAGACAATAGTAATGATTTTAATTAAGACTATTTTAATGGCCTGCATGATGCCGTCATGGTACAAAATACATGAAACATTGAGAGATTACTATACATGTATATTCCCACTGTCCTTAGGCGGACAAGTCCACCGCTCGCATGAAGCAGCTGAAGCGGCAGCTGGAGGAATCGGAGGAAGAGTCCCAACGCGCCACAGCCGCCCGCAGGAAGCTGCAGCGGGAGCTGGATGAAGCCACCGAGGCCAACGACGCCATGAGCCGCGAGGTCAACACGCTCAAGAGCAAACTCAGGTAAAACAACGGCTCAAAGCATCTCTCTCTCCCTCCTCATCAATCAATCTATTATCTCAGGCTAGTGGAGTGTGTTTTTTATTCCAGTGAAAGACAAAAGGCCACAAACACTTAATATGCCATCTTTAGAAAAATAGTGCAAAAATAAATATTGATATTCACTATAATGTTACAAAGCATTGGCTATATTGTGTGTTATCTAGGTACATATGTGCATGTGTTAAATATGGCTATTTTACCATGGACACATCTTTTCACACAAAGCAAATTGTTGGGATCACTGTGCTCACCTCACCTAGGAGTGTTAAAGAGCAGCATCCACTGTAGCACTCTTCATGTTTGTAAGCAAACTGAAGCATGCGGTGATGTAGTTTACAGTTAATTTACTGTAAGCAGGCATCCTGAGCACAAGCGAAACAACCATGTCCATCTCTACTACAGAGGCAACCCTGAACCCAAGGAGTAACACAGCAGGTACCTCTGCGTCTAGTTACCCCATCTCCATCGCTTAACAACCTGCCATGACTTTTCAATCCCTCATGCACTGTCTTGATTCTCTCATTTCTCTAAGCCTAACAGAGGGAAATATGGTTCATCCACTGCCAGTGAATTTGTTTGGGAAAAAAACGTTAGGTAGAGAGGAAAGGCTGCACAAATGTGCTTACATTATGATTACAGCAATTTCCAACTTGGTGACCATATTTTTCTCTGTGCTTGGTTTAGTTGCCATAAACCAAACTAATTTTCCTGGGCCAGGAGTCAAATGAGTTCGAAGGATAACCGCCGTGCTTAACCTGTAACAATAGCACAACCTCTACATCCTGTATTTCACAGATTGTCATGAGTCGTGTGAATCACTTGAGTGGTTTTCAAGCAAAACTTCACCGACTCATAAACTTAAGGTTATGAATATAACCGTGGTTTTATGAATGATAGGTGTGAGATTACTCTCAATGAGAGAAGCTCCTTCTCCTCATTTTAGAACCACAACTTTTTCTCATGCCGAAAACCCTGCTTTCAGGGTTGGGGTAACAATAAGTTTCTCCCTCCGCGGCTAGGGGCGGAGCCCCTATATATAGGCGTGAAGCCCCTATATATGGGGGAGCCATGGAGGGAGAAACTTTGTTAATCCAACCACGAAAGCAGGGTTTCGGCATAAGAAAAAGTAGTGCTTCTGAGATGAGAAGGAGCTTCTCTCATTGTCATTCATCTCATGAATATTATAAAATAAATCTCGTTTTGCAACCACTGTTCTCACTGTGGCCATATGTTTTTTGTGTTTGTATTTGTGCCTCTGCGTCCTGTGTGTCTCGTGTTTGTCTCTGTGGCATTTCAGGCGTGGGAATGAGCCCTCCTTCAGCAGCACACCTCGGGTATCTCCACAATAAGTCACTTTAGAACATTTAAAGCAGAGACGTTATGTAAATCTATAGATCTATTTCTTTTCTATCATCAGTGACTCTCGTCCTATCGCCTGTGACTGCTGTTAGCGTTTCAGAACAGCATTGACGTGGTTTATCAGATTGGATTCATAGAAAGAGGTTTCTACACCCAAACTGCTTCCAGTCAGTGCTGCTGTTTGTACCATTATCGAGTGTACTCAGCTACAAATGTGTGTAGTCCAAATATAAGGCTTTTAAAATACTAATTAATACACGTTGAAGAGTTGCAGCATCAAGTGTGGAGCAACTGCTCACTTTTGTCATTGGTTCAGACAGTGAAAACCACCATACAGTGTTTATGATTAATAATATTTATAAACCTGTCAAATTAAGACAGCAATGAGAAAAATACAATATATTTAGCTGCAACTTTTTTTAAGTCACCATTTTTATATTATTTGCACCTTTCTTGTGACCAGATTTCTTGAATTACCTATACTCAAATGCAGTAATGACTGAAATGCGTGGTTGGATGGGCTTTAGGGTTTTTCTTACAAGTAATCACAAGCTATATGCCAGTATGTGGTACTGTGCAGCACTCCCAAGGCACATCCATTTTCTATTGTTTCCATGTCCAGATTTACATTTGTTTAAAAAGACCCTGGTCACCCTAAACAAGTGTATTCTCTCGTTCTACTTTTGTATGTAATCAATTGATGTTTACATGACACCATTTGTATCTACCATATTATTAATTGTTGAACCACCTGCACAATAAATAAAAGACTGAAAAAAAGTGATGGTTTTTTTATCCCTTTTAAGAGACCATTTAAGGTCCTTAGATATGTGCACTCCTAAGTACTGTCCACGATTTCAACGTCAACATCATTTATGTTGATGGGAGTGTGCGCTCCCCTGTTTGACCTGAAGTCAACAATGATCTCTTTAGTTTTGGACACATTTAGATCAAGGTTGTTGTTGCAGCACCACTCTACCAGATCTCTCACCTCCTGTCGGTAGGCGGATTCATTATTGTTCTGGATTTTCCCAATTACGGTGGTGTCGTCCGCAAATTGAATAAAGCGGTTCATTTCATGCTTTGCAAAGAAATCATGAGTAAAGAGTAAATAAAGAAAATAACTAAGGACACAACCCTGGGGGGCACCTACATTTGTTCTAATTGTGGAAGAGGTGAGGCTTCCTATCCTCACTACTTGTTCCCTCCCCAGCAGAAAGTCCCGGATCCAATCACAGATGGAGGAGGGTAGGCCCAGGTCTCTCAGTTTGACAAACAATTTGCTTGGCACAATTGTATTGAATGCAAAGCTAAAATCGATAAACAGCATTCTGCAGTCTGTCTACATGTTCTAACACAGTGTGCAGAGCAATGGAAATGGCATCTTCAACAGACCTATTTGAGCGATAAGCAAATTGGTATGGATCGATAGAGTGAGGAATGACAGATTGAATGTGCTTTAAAACCAGCCTCTCGAAGCATTTCATTATCACAGATGTTAGGGCCACTGGGTGGTAGTCATTCAAACAGGTGATCTTAGGTTTCTTTGGTATGGGAACAATTGTTGATTTCTTGAAGCATTGAGGGACAGTGGAGGACTTTAGAGAGAGATTGAACACCTCACAAAACACAGGGGCCAGCTCAGAGGAGCACAGTTTTAAGGCTCGTGATGATATGCCATCTGGCCCTGCTGCCTTGCGGAGGATGTTCACTCTCTCAAAGACCCTCCTCACTTCAGACTCTGAAATCTCCAAGTCAGTAGTCATCATTGTTATCATTAGAATGATCATTAAAAACATTGCCATTAAAAACAGCGCTACTGTCATTATAATCAGCCATCATAATCAGCCTGCCTGGACCCGCTCAGCCTGCCTGGACCCGCTCAGCCTGCCTGGACCCCCTCAGCCTGCCTAAACCCCCCCAGCCTGCCTGGACACCCCCAGCCTGCCTGGACCCCCTCATCAGCCTGCCTGGACCCCCCCAGCCTGCCTGGACCCCCCCAGCCTGCCTGGACCCCCTCAGCCTGCCTGGACCCCTCCCCCCTCCAGGCTGCCTAACTAGCTAGCCTGCCTGGACCCCCTCAGGGTTTGGTCAACACTTCACAGCCTGACGACCATACTTCAGAAAACGTCTGTCCCAGTCGCTGTGAACTTTAGACTGACTGACCACTTCTACAACACATTAATCACCATAAGGCTTTTATCAAATGGCTCTGGACGTTTTTACTATACATTTTTTTTACATTAATGAACAATGCAGTCGTGCAATGATATGCCGTGTACTTTTTTTAAGTATGTGTTTTTTATATATTTTGGTATTGTATTGTAAATGTTATTTAATGATTTAGTTCTCTCTAGAGATCAAACGCTTTTTTACTTCAGTACAAAGGTATTTTTTGTATCTCGCTTGCAGTTCACACAGACTTTCTCCAGTGTTCGTTTGAATACATTTTCAGTGTGCTTAAACTTGCTCAGTGCAGATGAATCAGATGTGGTTTTGCAGTGAATAAATGTAGACCTTCACAAAGCTTCAGGAGCTGCAATAGTCACTGCCACTGTCCAATAAAGCCCATTTCACTCACTGGAAGCAGTTCTGTGTTCTACTGCACTTTGAATTCACAGCGTTTGGCTGCAGTACGCTGGCAGTGGATGTGGATGTCTAGCCAGGTTTTTTGTCATAATTGCATTGTTTCATGTCTTTTCATGTGTATTGTTGTTTTATGCGTTTGAGACGTGTCTGTGGTGGAACCAAAGACGAATTTTCACTTGTGGACAATAAAGTTTTCGTAATCGTACCAGGAGCACTTTACCTCTGCTAATATGGCATATAGAGGGAAACATTGCCTTCATCCAAAAAGCAAAAATGCCTCCACTAAAGGACACAAAAACATCAGTAAGACATTGGCCTGGGGCCCCTATACTTTTCCTACTGGGGGCCAGCTGGTTCTAGCTCTTTTGGAGGGCCAGTCTGTCAGTTACACTAACAATACAGTACATGCGTCACACCGCACCTACCTTAGTTGAATATAAACTCAAACAAGGCACCTAATCTTGTATTTTGACGTGTCTATTGACAAATTATTTTGAATTTAAATTAATTCCTACATTTTTACAGTGATTTTACACTGGCTTGTCTTAGACTGCCCCCTAGCTGTAAACCACAGCCTCACAGAGCTTATTGCTTTTAAGTTGAACCTTTAGCTCTGGGAAACAATGAACAACACAGACATGTTAAAGGAAAATTGCCTTTTTTTTTTTACAGCCTGGACCTTATTTCCAGCTGGATTTATGTTTTACAAGAGTCACCTTGAACAGAATGTTCTGTAAATAAAGCATGAGTAAATAAATAAAGCTAGAACGGCCTGGAATAGAGGCCGTAGCCGTAGAGGGACACCTGCTAAGCCTACATCTACATCCTGTAAATAGCTTATTTTCTGCCACATACCGGCTCATATCCTTATGATATCATAGAGACAATGTATTTGTTGCTGTATTTTTTTTATTATTATTTTTATTTAGCAATTTACATTTTTTAGAACACAGAAAAACAAACCAAAAACAAACAGACTCAGATACAGTAAAAGAAAAGAAAAGAAAGAAAAAACATACATACACTTGTGCCACCAGTTACATACAGCTTGTAAATATATATAAATTATGCTTGTAAATATATATACATATATAAATGAGTGGGATCCCACACGCGGGAGAAAGACCGGCCGGGCGAGTCACCCATCACCCCTAACCTTGTCCAAGGTAGGCCAGAAACGGGTCCCAAATAGTTTGAAATCTCCCAGGTGAGTTGGTCCTCAAGAACCTGAGTCTCTCCATTCGTATAACGGAGATCATGTCGGCTAACCACAACTGAAAACAGGGTGGAGTGCAGTATGAGTTTCTTGGCAACAATTGTCCACTGTGACAGAGACTGCTGCACAGCTATTTGTTGCTGTATTTACCCTGCGGCCAGTGTTCACCCAGAGAGAGACCTGCTGTCCATCACATTGGAAGAAACAGAAGCTCCTGTTCGCCCCACTCCTCAGTTTGTAATCATAGAACGTTATTCCTGCTCAAATAAATATGGGTGGCCATCGAATTCAAATGCATCGTCCATATTCTCTAAAATTGGAGAGTCCCTGTGTGTGTGTGTGTGTGTGTGTGTTTGTGTGTGTGTTTGTGTGTGTGTGTGTGTGTGCCGCACTGTCCAACTTGCAAAAAAAAGACTTTATTGCTGTGACATTTCGGTCACCGACCTTTTTCAAACAAATGGTTACAGACATGATGAAGCCCACTTAAGTAAGGAGTGGCTATACTGTCACAGCCAATGAAAACTCCCCACGTGAAGGAGGGTATGCATCTCTGTCACAAGACAATTATCATTTCTAAAAGGCATAGCCACTAAATGATGCATAGAAAATAGTAAATAATTAGAAAGTCTATTTATCAAACATTTAGAAATCCATTTTTGAGTAAGGTGAAGCTCAGGCAATAGATGGGGACAAATATCCTGTTGAATAACAATCAGTACAATTAACTCACAACAGATTGTCTCCAATTGGGTCTTAAGGAGCAGGGTCCATACAGTGATAGGCTATAAAAAGTGAAAGAATGCCTACCTCAGATACATTTATAAATTAGCTTCACAAAAAACATCAAGAGATCAACATCAAAAAGAACAATATATATTTGGGAGAAAACACACAAACTTTAAAAATAATCCATATTATGTATAATTCAGTACATGTATAAATGTGTAGACACATGTAGACAGGCTACAATGGCAAATGAAACTGACAATCAATGCCCAGGATACACATGTAGGATTAAGGCTCATCAGCAGAACATCCCTTAAGGAGAAATAGAGAAGAATTCATAGAAGAAAAAAAATCACACCCAACCCTCCTTGCTCCCGATGGTGTGCAGGCACCCTGCGTGGTAGCCTGCCGCCATTGGTGTATGAATGGGTGAATGTAGACTATCTACTGATTGTAAAGCATGCAGGCCATTTACCATTTTACCATTTACCATGAGACTAACTGCAGTCCAACATCCACAAGTGTAAATTCAATGGTTCTAAACCATTCTTCCCCGTGTTTAAAAATGATCTCACTGAATATATGGACTCCATCAAACACTCAAAGAATACCAAAGCAGGACTGTGCTGCTATTTACAACTTTTGTGACCTCATGAAGTAGCCTACCTTGTTGTTTCTTCTTATTAGCAGTGTTGGGCAAGTTACTTTCAAAATGTAATATACTACATATTACTAGTTACTTTCATTTGAAAGTAATAAGTTACCTCACAATATTACTTTCTGTGTAGAGTAACTCGTTACTTATTACACTACTTTTTCATTACTTTTACCAAAACAACAGCAGCAGCAGAATGACATCGCCGCCCCGAACCATCCCGAAAAATTATTTCAACCGCCTTGAAGTCAGTGTAAACAATCCAAAATTCTAAATGTTATTCTTTTGTCTTGTTATTGTCATCTATAGTGGTTATTTGCATAAAAACAGTTTGATTAGGAAATTATTGTATCTTTTTTAAATATGTGCTTTGATTTAATAAAATGTAATTCAATTTGTAACTTGAGTTACTTGACATGTACACGTGTAGGCTATGTGTACTATGTACAAGCCTACTCCCTGTCTGTTGTTTTAATTAAGGCCCAGTGCCAGCTTAGTGTCTCATCACAAAGGAGTCCACGTACATTACCGCTGCCAAGCACATCTTCAAACAAAGCATCAATGTCTGGGGATACTCACACTCAAGTTTCTCACAGTCTTCAAAAGTGTGGCTTGCCACCACAGGGCCAACCTGATGTTCTACCCAAGTGTATTAGATCAAATAGATTCATATTAGATCATATATATATATATATTGATTGATTGATAGCTTTATTGCAGACTCATGGTCCATAAAAAAACATACATAAATACATAGATACACAAATAACATAGCCTATAAAAAATATACATTTCGCTTTAAAAACTGGTCAAATAAAGAAACATTCAAATAAATTCATATAGGCTACAGGCTTTTATGCCAGTGTGCCCTGAGACTGGACGTGTAGCGAGTGCAGCTCTTCCCTGGGTATGAGAGCCACAATGACGCTATATATATATATATACTGTATATAGCCCATGGACATATTATTGGAGATAGGCCTCATAGGGTACCGTTGATTGATTCACTTGATAGCCTATTTTTCAATGCATCTTCACGTTTACAGCGAATTAACAGAGCTTATCATTGAATTGAAATTGTTATAAGAAAATGAAGTAGGCATAGCTTAGCCTACGTATTTTCCTACGTATTTTCCAATAAACATAATTAATCATGCATGGCTATATTGATACATAGGCTAAATAAAAAGCAGATGGGGGTGTGCAGTCGTGGGTGTCCAGCCGGTTGGTGATGCCTCGCCTCAGGCGAGTCGCCTGCTTGCTTCGCTGGAGCTCGGCACGGCTCTGGTCATCTCTGGTCATCTCCGTTTCAGACGAGGCATGCAAGCAGACGGACCCATTTATTGCAACGGGTCCTGCCCTGCACTACACAACCCCCCTCTACTGAAATAGCAACGTCAACGTCACGTATTTATAGGTAGAGATATGGATATACATCTGTATCATGGTGCCACTTACGTGACATATTTCATTCATTCACCAAATAAATAACAATACAATGACATAAAACTAACCTGTTTTACGGACTCATATATCCATATTTTATTTTAAAATTCAGTTTTAATGAGGATTAATCTGCGATTCGATGTGCTAAAGTGCGCCCGTGGAATTATGGGTAATGACGGCGTCCAGTAGACAGCCAATCACAGCAAGCAAAGTGGACAGAAAGTGGATGACGTCAGCACGTCATAACGTGGATGGGAGGAGGAGGAGGAGGAGGAGGAGTATCCCGTTGCCATATGTTGAAGTTGTCGCCCAGTCTAATTCAACGAGACGCCAATTCAGTTAACAGGTAAAACATATTACATTATGACTTCAGTGGTTGATAATGTAAACATAATTATGACGGTAATAATAGGCGGTTGGTTTAGCCAATATGGAATAAAAGTTACACAGAACAACTAGCGTTAGCGTTATGTTATGCTACCTAACGTTACCTGCGGCTTGATGTCAACAAGCTAACGCTATAGCCGTGAAATCAATGAATGTGAATGTTATACCGTTTAAGCTAACTTGCTTTAATGTGAACTTGTGAAATTAAAACGTTACCCGGTCATTGATTGACCGATATCCTTTTTCTGTGTGGGGCTTTTAGCTTCTTTTTTTATGGAAATCTGCGCAGGTAAGGTATCATACAGAGCTCCGTTCTCCGAGTTGACGTCACAGCCACATCAAAATGGCTACTTGCATCGTTAATGATAATCACAGAATTATTATAAAGACGTTTGTTGACGTTTTAACACACAAGTTGTTTCAAACTAAAAAAGAAGTGATAGCGAGAAGGGGAGGGAGGGCCCCCGGCCTGTCTATCAATCATGATCACTCCTCGTGGCCGCAGCCTTTGTGTAAACAGTCAGGAACTAATACCCCAGCGGTGATGCTACATTAGCGAACACGGCATTAGCGACGAGGAGCTGGACGTACGCAGCTGCTAACGTTAGCGAACAGTGATTGGGTTGGACAGAGAGAGGCAGACAGAAAGGGTGAGTGAGTGGAATTTAGTGCATTTAGAGTGGAAGTTTGCATTATGTCTGACAGAGCGAGGGGTGAGAGAGAGAGAGACAGAGGAAGAGAGAGAAGAGATTAGAGATACATTTTAAGATGCATTATTTGCCGTGGTATTTTTCCTTGCATGATACCATCCACACACAACTCCAGCCGATGAACTCCAGCCGTGAGAGCTATGACAGCGCCCAGCACTTCTGCAAGAACCTCAACAGCAACATCGCCTCGCTCACCACCACCAAGCAAGTGGGCTATGTTCTTGAAGAGCTGAAGAAGCTCCAGCAGCAGGACAAGGTAAAAAAAAATCCCTTGGAAATGCAAAACTGATGTTAGTAGGCCTATATCATGTTTTGGGTCATGCATGATGATATGACTCAAACATTTTCTTCTACTCCCAGAAGCCAGGTGATGGTGTGTGTCAGGAGTGATCTTTCTTACTGTGTAGGCCATCCATAGAGAGCCAAAGTGACAACAAAATACAGGCTATAAACAAAAGGTGTTCATATTTTGAGTCCATTTGCTATCAAAATAACAAGGTTTTTGCTGAGTGTGTTAGTCCGAGACAAGAAATAGTCTCCGTTGAGTCAGCCAGACATCAGCCAGCCGATATGCTCATCACATGAGTTAACTGTAACAAACAGCTGTGCAGAAAGCAGCATCTAGCTTACAGCTGATATGCTCATCATCACATGAGTTAACTGTAACAAACACCTGTGCAGAAAGCAGCATCTAGCTTACAGCGTTGATGCTAAATGGATTGTTTTGTTGTTAATCTTAATTTATTTGATGGACTTACTGTTGACAAATGGTTGGAAGAAGAGATAAACAAACAAGCTGCTGGTTTCATCTGGCAGCATCAGGTTAGGACCATAGGGTGTCTGCCGATGTACCAATACCAAGGGCTATATTTACACCTTTTGGTAAACCAGAATGTTCACCAAAGTTGATTCTGCTATGTCAGGAAAATAGATGATTAACACATTAGAATATGCTACTGTTCTGCAATCAAAATTCTTAAAATAGCTAAGCTAGTGGATTTGTAAGTTATCTTATGATGCAAGCCATTAAAGGAACACTCCGCCCATTTTCAACCAGCTTTGTATCATTAGAACATCAATAGTATATCAGAAAACTGTAAACGGTTTTGAAGCCTGTCATTTAATTTGCCAGTTATTGAGTGTTAAAGTGTGGACCAGTGACATCACTGGTCCACACTAACTCAAATTAATAACTCATTAACTCAAATCAACTCTCAATAACTGTCAAACTAGATGAATTATGAATAGTTTGACAGTTATTGAGAGTTGATTTGAGTTAATGAGTTATTAATTTGAGTTAGTGTGGACCAGTGATGTCACTGGTCCACACTTTAACACTCAATAACTGGCAAATTAAATGACAGACTTCAAAACAGTTTACAGTTTTCTGATATACTACTGATGTTCTAATGATACAAAGCTGGTTGAAAATGGGCGGAGTGTTCCTTTAAGTGTAGGTGTCACACTTTTCAAACAGCGTTAGGATGAATTGGCTCTTCTGTTCAGGTAATCCCAATCAGAGTTCCCGTCTGTCCTGTAAGAAGCCCTGCACACCAACTGTGCCAACTGCACCAGCCAGGCCATGGAGTACATGTGGTGTGGCAGTGCCCAGCGCTGCGTCGACTCCACGGCCTACGTCATCTCCTTCCCCTATGGCCAGTGTCTGGAATGGCAGACTGGAGACTGTCTGGGTAAGAATGTGTGTCTCCGTGTGTCGATCAGTTGGTTTGTCCTATTTTCTCTCTCATCCTCTCTCATCTTTATCTATCTTCTTCTAAACCCAACCCATACATGGATGGCCACTTTGAAGTCTACAGTCGGACATGAAGGGTAGCCATTGATGGCTAACCTACATTTCCATCTGTAAGCGGTCGATACCCATCACTGAGGTTAAGGGTGGAAAATAGCCAGCCTGTGTCAGAGGGAAAATGCTATTACATTCCTGTGATTGGCTTGGGAAGTTGCTTTTGGTTCTGTAATAGCCAATTAGCCTGCAAATAGTCTCCGTAACCAGTTAGATTTCCCTGTTGGCCAAGCTGGGGATGGACTTGAACCCCCTGTCATTAGCTACAGTAGCTTTGGGGAGTTTAAAAACGGCCACACATCAAGAATCAGCTTCAGAGATGGTTACAAATAACTAGTGGTGCGTTCCTTTATCGCAAAATAACTGGGATGTGGAGGCTAAATGACATCACATCCATTTTGTTAGCGTTCCATTTGCAGAAAACTTGAGCTGGGAAGTTCACTGTTCATTGGTCAGATCCAGTCGCTAGCCAGGCTAGCCATTGTTAGCCATTGTTAGCAATAAAATTGACAACATGGCATTTCGCGGCAATTTGCGCATACAAACACTGCAGCCTCATGTCCACACAGATAGATGTTAGGCAGTGCTGTGTGTACAGCTGATTTAATGAGACACAAACAAAACAGAAGTGCTAAACAACATTACTACGATTATACTACTACTGTTGTTGCGCGGCGCAGCCATCTTGGATTTTTGAGGTTGGGGCTGCTGAGACTCCTACGAGTTTGGAATGGGACATACCAGCTCTGATGACGTCACCGCCCAGCTCATGACCTTTGAAGTCGTAAGATTACCAGTCCCCAGTTATAAAGGAATGCACGATAGGTCCTGTGAGCTGCATTATAGGAAGCCTGTGAGAGATGCATTATGGGAATGCCTGTGTCAAATCGGAATTTTGTGAGCCCCCAGTGAGCCCCCTCATTCACCAACCTCTATGCTACAAAAGCATCCCTGCTTATCAGTTGTTTCACCGCACAATAGAGTCCCGCAGGGATGACGCATTTTTGTAGTCGGAAGGTGGAAGTCCCGGACATCCTGGATCTTACGGGGGAAAGTCAATGGGGTCTTAGAATGAGGATTTCATTTAAATGCATAAAATAAGCTCTGTGGTTAACAAAAGTTTATGAAACTGCGGCTCAGCAGATAATCTTCACAAACGAGGAGCACTTTGATGACTTTTGAAACGTAAATGCGTTTTTATTTTAAACGTGATTTTTAGAAAACGCTTCAAAAGGCATAAAAGCGATTCACGTTTGTGAAGATTATCGTGCTGACACAAAGGCTGCAGTTTCATAAACTTACGTTAAGCAATAACCACAGAGCTTATTTTATGCATTTAAGTGAAATCCCCATTATAAAACCCCATTGACTTTTCCCCGTAAGATCCAGGAAGTCCGGGCCCTCTGCCTTGCATGCTACTTCTGGACTAATCCCCGCTGGTGCTCTACGGTGAGTTGATCAGAGCTCTTGTTTGCCTAAAGCTGCTTGTAGTTCTTTAGGTTACTCTGCTATTTAATCTTGTGTGATGAATGAGAAGCACCCACAGGTATGGCAGATCATAAAAACAGTTTAGGGAGTCACAAATTTAGGGAGCCTCAACTTCATTTGTGCCAACTGGTGCTTTGTGGCCCGGAGACTTTGGCCTGGATGCTCTGGATATTTGTCATGATGAATCTGTACCTTTTTGGCATGAAGGACAGAGAAGGTTGTCCTATAAATTCCGCTCAGAACTCGCTCTCCCACTTCACTTCCTTTCTCTTCATTGAGGTGCTCGACACTGAGGAGAGAGACTAACAGAGCTGCGGCAGAGCTTATCCCCGCAGCCTGCTTCCAGTGAGTCACTAGCTTTGACCAGAGAAGGATCTCTGGTTTGACCAGGCAAAACAGCCGGGGTCTTGAACAGGAAATCCTAAGACAAACTGGTCAAGTGGGCGGGGCTACATAAGGTGAATAGAATCAGTATCAAAATTAGGGATGCACCGATATGAAAATTTTGGCCGATGCCGATAACCGATATTAACATTGCTGTTATGGCCGATAACCGATATTTACCGATGTCGATATGATCTGTATAAAACCACATTTTGATGATCATCACATTTTGTACATACTGAAAAACACATGTTAACACTGAATTTGAAAAAGTTATGCATTTCTTTATTTGCAAAGCCTTTGGAAAAGCCCATAAATCATAGATTTACTGCATTATTTCATATCAATGTGAAGAATTTGGCTGATAATGATAACCGATATTAACATTGCAACATCTGACCGATACCGATATGACCGATATGTTAAAAAATGACTAACATCGGCCGATACCGATATGATTGCCGATATATCGTGCATCCCTAATCAAAATAAAAGATATTCAGTAGTAGCTACTATTGCCTCCATGCACAGTGGATGTGCAAAAGGGCAGGCTGTGAATTATAATGTATTTGGTGCAGTATAGAATAGCCTATTTTTGCATAGCCTATAGGTTTGAACTACGGCGAAAGCTTTAGTTTGGACACAGTTCTGATGATTTCCACCATGTGCCAGCCTCCTGCACATGACGCGTTCAGGAGCCGTCGGGAAAGCGTGACATCTGTAATGTGTCACAACAAAATAAATAACCTGGGTTACCCTGAGGCGGCGTTCACACCCAAAGCGCTTTTTTCAGTCAGGACGCTATGAAAATCATGTTGAGAGTGCTTTCATTGTGCACAAAACACAGCGCACGGAGCATTTTTTTTGTGCTCCGTTTGTTTTCCCCTGTAGTCGCGTGCAGTACAGATCAGAACACAACGACCACACGGACGGTAGCCAGCTAGTTTTGTATGTTTGATGTTGTTCACTGTCAACATGAAAGCCAGATTATTACTAATTCTGGCAGCAGCAGAGGTTGTATCAAAGAGAGGAAATCTCTGCACAACCGTGTACGTCAGGTGCGTCGGAAAAGCAGGATCAGTTGAAAAGGAGGACTCCCGCACACTGACTACCACTTAAAGGCTTTTATTCATATAATTGCTGCAACGTTTCGGTCAAACGACCTTCATCTGCCATATATCTGGCAGCAGAGGTTGAAAATCCCTCCGGAGGAGAAAAGGTAGGAAGAGTGAAAAAGACGATCAGGGCGCTTTTCCTCAATGTTCAACTTTTTTCAGCTTTAAAACGCCCACAGCGCTCCTCCAAAAACAACAGACGCCACCAGCGCTAAACTCCAGGTGCGTTCATTAAAAGAGGAGGACGTCTAGCGCGTCCTTACATAGAGAATTAATTGCAGAAAGACGCTGGAAGCTCCAAAAACGCGTTTGGACTGAATGTAGCCTTACTATGTTATTGTGTGTTACTGGACAGACACACTAATAACTTTTCAGTCTGAGCCATTTTACATAGCCTACAGCAGGGATGTCAGAGATACTGCCCGCGGGCCGGATCCGGCCCGCGGGCAGGTTTCATCCGGCCCGCGAGATGTTTTTTTTTTCTTTTCTTTTTTATTATTACTATTAAACTCACACCCCATTATCATGAACTACGTGTGGCTAATAAGCAAGCTAAGAGTTCATTCATAAGTTAATTAACCTGCACTACAAGGAAGTATGTCAGTAGGTCATCAGGTGTAAACAAAGCCGCCATGATGCCACGCTGGAATTGAATCGCGCATTCGGCTACCTACCAAAAAACAAAGGAATCAACAAGATGCTGTCGAAAAAGAGAAAGGTTGACACGGAATGCAGGCAGTTTCAAGAGAAATGGAAAGAGCAGTATTTCTTTTGTGAAGTAAATGGATAAATGAGTGGAATTGGTTTTTAGTTAAAAAAAAATCCGGCCCCCATGAGGTCTCAGTTGAACAAATCCGGCCCTCTACCTAATATGAGTCTGACACCCCTGGCCTACAGTGTGCTGTGATAGTGCTGCAGTTCATATTTTTCTATTCTGTTTTCAATGAGACAGGCAAAGGACCTGTCTCAGACATTGACTGATAGGTTGTTGTGAAGAGTGCAATGTACATGGCTATATAATTTGTAAAGAGTGTAAAGAAAAATATTGTATTAAGAGATACATAGAGATAGCCTACATCAGTGGTTTCCAAACTTTTTGTGCCCATGGCACACCAAATGGCACGACAAAATCTCAAGGCACAGCCTAAGTCTATCGGTGCAAAATAGCCTCTATTACTCTTATCACTCTAAATGCTAAATGCTTTTTTATTTACTAATGTCAAATACAATTTGACAAAATATATTACTCTAGGAATTAATTTGAAACTTTGCAAAATTACTACATCAAAGCAGCAACACACCCACTTTTTGTATAGTTTTAGGCTATATTTGCAATTGCAATAATGCAAAATCCCAAGGCACACCTGTGTGCCTTGGCACACCATTTGGGAACCACTGGCCTACATTATGGCGTTGTTCTATCACAGAGAGACATTCAGTTAATATGGCATTATTCTTCTAACACAGAAACATTCAGTTAATATGGTGGTCTTCTAACACCAGAGAGACACATTTCAAAAGGTGTCCTTCAATCCCACAGTGACTGTTAAGGGTGTTACTAAACCTTGAATTTGTGAATGTGATCACCCTTGTGGACATTCTGTTTCTTATCCATTAGGTATCGAGTGTCGTATCTGTATCGAGTATCGAAGCAGATATTTATGGGTTATCGCAGGGATACTCAACTTGCTTTGCCCGGGGGCCACTTTCGTGAAATGATAGAAGGCCAGGGGCCAGTTAATAAACAATCAATATACATTTTTCTGTAGCGGATTGTAGGTGTCAGACGGAGTTTAGTCTGACAATGTTGTGCACAGCGGATAGTTAGTTAGATTGAGTTAGTTAGGTTAAGTACATACATAAGTGCCTGGGTAGCGAGCAGACGGCGGTATTTGACAATTTAGCAGCTAAATCATAGATTATTGAAAGATATTCCATATTCCAGACTGAAATGCTATAACAGAAGTGTGAGTATTGGCCAGAATTACATGAACATTTGGACACTTATTCAGCGGGTATCTTGCATGTTGCGTTCAGGTGCACTGTCTTTTTTTTTGCTATTCCATCGCGGGCCATACGGGGCGCCCGCGGGCCGCATGTGGCCCGCGGGCCGCCAGTTGAGTATCACTGGGTTATTGTATTGTTTAAAAAACTCCATAATATCCTGCATCCCTAAACACAAACAGGGAAAAAAGGTGGAAAATCAGACGACGGCTTATATGTGTTCTGTTGATTGTTAAAATGTGTATGGGTATACAGGGGTGACGATCCCATGCACCGGCCGTATGCCAGGTTTCCACCTGGCCTTGTTTCTAGAGGCACGGGACCATACAGCTAATCCTCCTAACCACTTTATTGTTGATTTAGCGGGTTTTGTCATGAAATACAATTTCTTCAGTTTTAACAATGACTTCTATTTACAGACATCTGGAGCTAGCATGGGATCTATCTGTGCCCCAAACTATGCTAATCTATATATGGGATTTTTTTAGCACAATTTTGTCTTCAACCACAGTAAAAAATATTTTTGCACCGAGACTTCTTAAATATTACCGCTATATTGACGATATTTTCTGTGTTTTTCAAGGCACCCCCCAGGACCTTAATGATTTTGTGAGTGTAGTGTACTCAACAGCTTTAAAACTAATCTGCACTTTACCTGTGAATCTAGTGATGAAAAGGTGCATTTTTTGGATATGTGGGTCATGGTGAAAAATGGAGGTTTGCCTACTACTCTGTATTGTAAGGAGACAGACAGAAATACTTTGTTGTTGGCCACTAGCGCACACCCTACCCCTCTCAAACGAGGCCTACCAAAAAGCCTATTTTATAGATTGAGACGGATCTGTGCCACCACACAGGACTATATTGTGTGTGTGTGTGTGTGTGTGTGTGTGTGTGTGTGTGTGTGTGTGTGTGTCAGTCACATGAGAGATTGACTGCCACGCCTTCTACTCTTTCCACATGCGTTTGATTGGCACCATTTGCACACAGGTGCGGGCAGTTTGGTTTCCCCCTGGCTTGTCTTATTTAAGCAGCAGCAGCAGCTGAGAGGACAGAGCGAGAGCTGGAGGAAAGCGGACATTTGTGGTACCTGGAAGAGACGAGCCAGAAAGCTGTTGAGACGAACCCGACCAGACTGTTGTTGTTCCAGCAGAGACACAAGCACCCGTCCGTGCTCGAGAGGTCCGGGAGACAGCGTGAGCGTACTGCAGCCACAGCGGGCCGTCTGCTGCATCCAGGAAGCCGTCCAGGGGAGCCAGCCTGAGAGCCAGCCCAGTCACCGCACCGCACCGCACCGCGGGGAGAACTAGAACTAGCCAGCCGCTTTCTGGGTCCAGTGCCATTCAGTGTTTGAGAGAGAGGAGGCCTTGGACAAAAGTGGAGGGATGGGGACAGGTTCCGCCCTAATAGTATGATGATACTTGGGATGCCATTGCCAACATAGATGTGAACAGGTTAGCTAAAACTTTAGCGTCGCCAGCGAAGGCCCCCACCGTTGCAGTCGGGGTACGTTTTGAAATCCCTCCAGGCCTGAAAGATTCTCTAGGGGAAACGTGTGTGTGTGTGTGTGTGTGTGTGTGTGTGTGTGTGTGTGTGTGTGTGAGAGAGAGAGAAACACAAAAAATGGTAGGCAGATGTGCTTGGTTGGGGTGGCTTTTGGTGTTTTGCGGTAAAAGTGGCTCTCCTATTGACTTTGTCCTGCCAGTGCACCTCTCATCGAAGAAATAGTGAGGATCACTGATATACACACACACACACACAGGTTCCTTTGTCAACACGCTGCTACAAAATGAAAAGTTGGTGTATAGGCAGTTTACCCTGAATTGTGTGAGGCAGTGGTTTACGGCACGCCGCGATGCGCTGCACGTCACAATGTTTTGATTTCTGCTAGGGATGCACCGATTGCCATTTTCTTGGCCGATTCCGATTTCCGATTTTTGAATAGTCTGACTTGCTGATACCAATTTTTGCCGATTCCGATTTTTTTTTCTAAAAACAACAATTGACAGCTTACACAAACGTTTTTGTAACTTTGTTTGAAAATTAAGATTCATAGAACAATTCTTACATCTAATGGGGATCCAAATAATCTTATCTTATCTTATCATTTGCATGAAGTAGGACCATCTCACTCAAACACATCTCAAAATAAAAGTGTTCCAGGTTAGGCTACTGGACAGAGCTTTTTTGTACAAATACAATGAATACAAAAATTAAATTAAATCCAATAGCCTATATCCCACAGCTATCATGCATTTACTTTTCCAAAAGAAAACAGGTGCAACAGAACATCAAAATGATCCATGAACAAGGAGTTTATAGACTGGCTCCAGACCAGTCCTCTTGAGTAGAGGGGAAATGAGTTTATGAGTTACAGTAACGATCTTCAGTCTGAATATCAGGCGGAGTTTACACACAGTCCGAAGTTTGGTATGCGTATTTTTATCTGCCATCCGAAAAAATATCGTCACGCACAGAAATCCTTGCACACTTGTGAGTCCGATGCATTTTTATTATTATGTCCGTCGTTCTATTTGCAATACGAAACAAACAGTCTCTCCTGTATCTACGTTACAACATGAGTGACAGGCTGAGGCAGCAGCGCTGATCTGGAATGGAAAAGCAGGTCGGGGAATGGTTATACTGGACACAATGCTCGCGTTCACCTCGCCAAGTCGGCTGTGCACTGTGGCCGGGTGCAGCAGCACTGCTTCCCGGGTAGACAGAGCAGAGAGAGGGGGGCCAGTGAGGTGAAGCGAGCCGCTCAGACTGGACTCCAGCCGAGCGGGACTCGGCCGCATCTCTGTCTCCACGGCTTATTTTCGACTTGCATGTGTGACAAACTGCGAGATTTGTCTACTTCACTGACGGTGAAAAAAATCCACAACGAGGAAGGTATGCTGGCGCGTGTGGTGTGGTGGCTGGGTGCCTGTCTCGGTGCTTTGGGGTGCGCGCACGTCATGTGAAAATCGTCACATGATGCATCCCTAATTTCTGCACACCACACTAATGGTGCTAGTGTTGCTTGAAAGGACCCATGTGGGGGGGGGGGCATCTATACAGCTTAGTATCACCATATTTAGTGGGCAATATATCGTATCGAATGCCAAGTATCGTGATATTTAATCATAGTAATATTTTGTATGTCAAAAGCTGTTGTTTAATATAATGATTAATTGATCGTTAACATAACCAATTAATCAATTAACACGTTGAGTGCCATAGCCGAGATATCTCGTCTTACATAATCCAACGCTTGAGTGCCAGAGCCGAGATATCTCGTCTTACATAAACATTTTTTTTTTTTGACGGTGGGACATCAATCAACAACTTTTACGTCTTCTATATCACTATTGGAGCAAGAGAATGTGTATAATCTATTTTACCGACCACTAAGTGGCGACAGTTCTCTCCAGACAGAGACAGAGACAAAGCCACAGCCACGGGACCCGTGGACCAAAAGCAGCCGCCTCCCGCGGAAATGGCTTGGCGATTTTACAGTCAGAAACGAACGAGCCTCATTCTCATACTGTAGGCGGGGACGCTTCGCGCTGCTGCGGTGGGGGGTTCCAGAAATGGACTGGGTGAGCAGCATAAAGCCTAGAGTCGCACGGGGGTTCATCGGGGCTCTCAAACCCAAGAGACAGTGAGACCTATCCACACTCGCTGCCAGGGAGAGTCGCTGCTCAAACTCCCAGCAGCAGAGCACTGCGCAGCACAGACGGAGGGAGGAGTTTGGAGACACACACACACCCTCTCTCTCTCTCTCAGAGAGAGAGAGAGAGAGAGAGAGAGAGAGAGAGAGAGAGAGAGAGAGAGAGAGAGAGAGAGAGAGAGAGAGAGAGAGAGAGAGAGAGAGAGAGAGAGAGAGAGAGAGAGAGAGAGAGAGAGAGAGAGAGAGAGAGAGAGAGAGAGAGAGAGAGAGAACAGAGTGGGAGACAAGGGCACCCATAATCACAGGCACGTGAGGTGGTTCTAAAAATCCATTTATCTCCAAACTCTGAAAATCTCTGAAACCATGCTGTACTCAACGGCTAATATCTACATAACTACTAACTCTGCAAACTAACTCTTTTAGACAGAGAAAGCACACATTCTATTAGTTATTTTTAGATGATTGGTGTTCACGAATTCTTAACAGAAAATAATCCTCGGCTCTTGTAAAATGAGCCAGAATCCTCAAAAAAAAACCTGGCACAACTTACCTACAGGATTGAAAAAATGGCTGGCACTCAATGTGTTAAGGGAATTTATCAAAATTAGCATCCCTAGTAGTGCCGCATTTGGTGTGAACTGCTGCTACTGTGATGTGTGTGTGTGTGTGTGTGTGTGTGTGTGTGTGTGTGTGTGTGTGTGTGTGTGTGTGTGTGTGTGTGTGTGTGTGTGTGTGTGTGTGTGTGTGAGAGAGAGAGAGATTTTTGGCTCCAGGGTGCGCGTGGACAGAGATCGAGCTGGCTGAGAAGATGAAGGTGGACAGGATCCTCAAGCACGGCATCAACTGTTTCATCAACAGGTGCACAACACACACACACCAACAGGTACACACCAGGTTCGGAAATTAAGTGTGGTTCGGGGCAAAATGCCCACAAAAAAATAGAGGCGACATTCAATATGAATAAACTTTGAGGAAACGAGCGCGTAAACAGAGGAGCAGTGAGCCACTCTGCCTCTGTCTGGGTGCAGCGGGGCTGTTTGCTGTAGGCACCGTCATATCATTCACAGCGGGGCGGGGCCTCAGGGCTCTGACTGGCCGGTTGAACTCCCAGAGAATAACTAACGGGCACACACACTAGCCAATAGGAGTGTAGACACTATACAGTATGAGACACAATATAGTCGTTGCTGATGCGAGCATCAATGCAGAATGCTACAGGACAGGACTGTATAGATTAGGGTTGTCAAAAGTATCGATAGTATTGAAAAGTATCCATACTGAAAATGTAAATGGATACAATACTCATTTGCAACAGTTTTGATACTATCAGAGCTTTCTTTTAATGAAGAATCACTGATTTTCACCTCCCTATCATTGGTGGGTATCTGTTGCTTCAACAAGCTAAACATGTTGTGATATCTAGAGCAGGAGGAATCTGCTGTCTTAAGTTCAAAGTTTGATCAGGCCTAGATTATGGAAAAGTGTGCGTCTGTCCATCTGTCTAACTTTATTTTTATGCCTCTTGATGTGTCATCATCCCCCCTTCCCGTGGTATCAAATGGTATCAAGTATCGATATTTTCCTGGGTATCGGACGGTATTGAAGTCTAGTATCGTGACATCCCTAGGATACGGCATGCTGCGACGCACCGTCTGGCGTCTGCATGCTCAGCCAGCAGCTGCTTTATATCACAACATAACACCTTTACTGCAATCAGGCCGTATGGCAAAAGATCAATCAACTGATGTTGTTGACTGATGGAAGAGGACGTTGAACTGTAACAATCAAATGTTAGTATTAGGCCTAATATGATTGTAATACATGTTATTTGGATTGGTATGTTGATATACAGAATGGGTTTTTGTGTGCCATACCAAGTACATTACATAACATGCCAGACAATCAAGTGATGTTGAGAATGAGATGATAGGAAATGAAGATATTTTTTTATAAACTGATTGTTTATTAACTTTTATTAACTATTATTATTTTTTAAATAAGAGTCATTGAATATTGGTCTCGAGTGCAAAATAGATGAACGGATTTTCCTCATTTGATCAAATTGCCCTGGAAATGATCCAAAATGCCACTGAAACATTTCCTACGCGTGCGCACACACACACACACACACACACACACACACACACACACACACACACCACACACACACGCACACACACACACACACCACACACACACACACACACACACACACACACACACACACGCACACGCACACACCACACACACCACACCTCACTCCCGTTCTTGGCTTCCATGGCAACGGCCATGGGAAATGATGCTATGACAGTTCATAATGTACCTTGCCATGTGACCATCTCCTATAGGGAGAAAACGTGTAAAATATGTGTATACATTTTTTTTGTAGCTAGTGTAGTGCTGAAGGTATTTTCAGCACTGCATTTTATTTTGACACGTAGAACGACAGTGTCAATTGTCCTAAAGTACTATGTCATTTTGATGCAGAAAGTTTCTTAACATATCAATGACAGTCTCTGTCAACTGACTTCTGTGTTACTTCAAGTGGATGATGTTAATTTGACATTGAAAGTGATGATAACCCTTTACGACCAGTGGGAACAAACCATTATGACCATTATTAGGTATCCTATGCATGGATGGCAGAGCTCAGTCTACAGACTGAGTTCAGTCAGTTTAAACTCTTAATATAATTGATGCAACTGTGCTTTACTCTTATTGTCATTGACTCTGTATTTCCTTTACATTCATGTTGAGAGTAGCAGAGGACTTTGAAATTGATGCATTTAAAAGAATCACAATTGTGCATAAAAAATCACCAGAATGCAGTAAACGTCACTCAAAATGTCACAATTTCATTCATAAAACCCACATTGACAGAGTGTATGACTGTTTTTGGTCATGGGTTTCATACACTTTCTGTAATAAAACATCTAAAAGCTAAGATCTGCTCAGGTGGTGACCCCGCTCTAATGTGTGTCAGTTTAGGGTCCTTGACGTGAAAATGTTTGAGAACCACTGATGTAGAGAGTGAAGAGGAAGGTTTAGGGAGCAGTTACCTGGGGTCACCTGCAGGCCAGTACACACACACACACACACACACACACACACACACACACACACACACACACACACACACACACACACACACACACACACACACACACACAGAGCCCTCCCTGCTCACCCCCCTTCCTCTCTCTACAGACAGCTGATCTATAACTACCCGGAGCAGCTGTTCGCTGCGGCTGGGGTCATGACCATCGAACACGCAGACTTCCCCGGCGTGGAGCGCCTCGCTCTGGTCACCGGTATGACCACACACACACACCACACATATACATATATGCACACACACCACACATAAGCCACTTCTTAACTCATTGAGTGCCAGCCACTTTTGGAGAACGGACGCTCCCAGTGCCAGAGTTTCAGAGCGTTTTCAGTGATTTCTCGAGGTCCACAGAATATTGGGTGATATTACTATGTAAACACAGAACACGCACAAAGAACGATGAGACTCTCTTCTATCATCTGCAAAAAGAAGTTTAATGATACCATTTTCCGTTCTTTAGTTATGAGTCGGAGAAGATGGGCTGTTTTGAGCAAAAAGACACATTTCAAATTAGAAGCTGAGATATTCCGCCTTTTGTGAAATGCAGCATTTCAAGCACATTCACTGAGTCTGAAGCTAATATTTTCTGATGTAGTGACGTGGTGTAGTTGTGTGGTGCCCTGCGTGCCCCACCCCCCTCTCCCCCCCTCAGCTGCAAACTCCTCCCCACACTAACACACAGCCTCACGCACCCAGTCTATTTTCGGAGCGCTCCGTTTTTGTGCGCCGGCTCCCAGCGCGACACGGAAATGCCAAACCGGACTCCAGGGAAAGGTTTGGCCCTTCGGCGTCGGGTGCTGCCTTTCTGGCGGTTAATCGTGTATAGAAACTATACAGCAGAGGCAGAGGGGCTCAGTTGTGTGCGCGGATTGACTGCTGTTCGCAGCCAGCCTCAGCTGCAGACAGCAATCTATATGGCTCTGACTGCAGCATGAGCGGTTTCTCTTTGATCACGGGGATTTTTCCTGCTGTGGTCTACGTCTAGCGCCTCCTGGCTGCCCAGCTGCATTATGGGACGATGCAAGGGCGAGACCTGGTCTACGTCTAGCGCCCCCTGGCTGCTCAGCTGCATTATGACGACGCGGGGCCGAGACCTGGTCTACGTCTAGCGCCCCCTGGCCTGGAGTCTGGGGTCTAATTTTCCCAACTGTGCTTAGGATCCCTACTGAGGATGAACTAAAAGAATGACTAACCTATCCAGTGACTGCGCGCACACCTGCAATGCAATTTCCCTGTTCAATTGATAATCAGGCTCATTTATATGCATCATGTGGTTAATTGGCATTGACCATTTATGGTTGGATTGGGGCGGATCCACATGTGGAATGTGATTCCACAGTTGGACTGTGATTGGTTGGTTACGGGGAAATTGCCTGCAGCAGGTGTTCGCACTGTCAGAATTTAGTTGACTTAAATTATTGGCCTAAGTTGTCTTGTTTACTTTATAACTGTCATTATATCTTTTACAACATTACTTTATGCGTGGGATACCTTTGCTGACCTTTTGACACTAGATTGTGAAACAGATTGATGGCGTGGACAGTCAGTCACTGGACAAGTTAGTCATAGTTTTAGTTGGGATTCTAGGCACATATTGCTAAATGAGACCCCTGGAGGGGCAGGGGGTTGTTGTGGTACAGCATTTGAAACCTAGCACATAGGAGAGCACGTCTTGAGGAGGCATCACTACATCTTAGGCTTTCAGAACACTGCAGCAGATGGTCACATCAACAGAGCGTTATGTAGAGACCAGTGTGCTCTCAGAGAATACAGAGACTATCAGGGTGCTCTCTTTGACAACTTATGGCAAAGCCCCCTTAAGCCTTTATTTATTGAAGAAAGTGTAACTGGTGATGCTAGTTTAGAGATGCTGTTTGAGTCTGGGGGTTTTGTTGTTGGAATGTTGCTTTTATCTGAAATGGTTTTAATTTATATTTGAATACGTCTGTTCCAATGGGGATTTAGTGAGGCGACTTGTAGACTATTGCAGGGATAAATTACTCTAATTATTCGTTGCTGTGCCTTTTGATCTTAGGCTGTCTTTCACCAAATATAAGAGGTTTAATAATAATCAGACTATTACACAATGAGAATAGATGTAGTTGATTGGACTAGGTTTTTATTGTTTATTTTTCTAATTTATACCTAAAAATGTATTTATAAATGAAGTTGTACACAGCTGATGTAAATATTTCTCTTCCCTGTCACTCAGCAGATGTCTCCCTCTCTCTATAGGGCAGGCCCTGTCCTCTCTCCGCTGCTTCTGCCATTCCTTCTCTGTAGATATTTGTTATGTGCTTTCTCTCACATCTAGCCAAGCCAGAAACCTACATTACTTCTTCACAGGACTAACAGATCACATCTAGCCAAGCCAGAAACCTACATTACTTCTTTACAGGACTAACAGATCACATCTAGCCAAGCCAGAAACCTACATTACTTCTTCACAGGACTAACAGATCACATCTAGCCAAGCCAGAAACCTACAACACATCTTCACAGGACTAACAGATCACATCTAGCCACCCAGAAACCTACATTACTTCTTCACAGGACTAACAGATCACATCTAGCCAAGCCAGAAACCTACAACACATCTTCACAGGACTAACAGATCACATCTAGCCACCCAGAAACCTACATTACTTCTTTACAGGACTAACAGATCACATCTAGCCACCCAGAAACCTACATTACTTCTTCACAGGACTAACAGATCACATCTAGCCACCCAGAAACCTACATTACTTCTTTACAGGACTAACAGATCACATCTAGCCAAGCCAGAAACCTACAACACATCTTCACAGGACTAACAGATCACATCTAGCCACCCAGAAACCTACATTACTTCTTTACAGGACTAACAGATCACATCTAGCCACCCAGAAACCTACATTACTTCTTCACAGGACTAACAGATCACATCTAGCCACCCAGAAACCTACATTACTTCTTTACAGGACTAACAGATCACATCTAGCCAAGCCAGAAACCTACAACACATCTTCACAGGACTAACAGATCACATCTAGCCAAGCCAGAAACCTACATTACTTCTTCACAGGACTAACAGATCACATCTAGCCAAGCCAGAAACCTACATTACTTCTTTACAGGACTAACAGATCACATCTAGCCAAGCCAGAAACCTACAACACGTCTTCACAGGACTAACAGATCACATCTAGCCAAGCCAGAAACCTACATTACTTCTTTACAGGACTAACAGATCACATCTAGCCAAGCCAGAAACCTACATTACTTCTTTACAGGACTAACAGATCACATCTAGCCAAGCCAGAAACCTACAACACGTCTTCACAGGACTAACAGATCACATCTAGCCAAGCCAGAAACCTACAACACATCTTCACAGGACTAACAGATCACATCTAGCCAAGCCAGAAACCTACATTACTTCTTTACAGGACTAACAGATCACATCTAGCCAAGCCAGAAACCTACATTACTTCTTCACAGGACTAACAGATCACATCTAGCCAAGCCAGAAACCTACATTACTTCTTTACAGGACTAACAGATCACATCTAGCCACCCAGAAACCTACATTACTTCTTCACAGGACTAACAGATCACATCTAGCCAAGCCAGAAACCTACATTACTTCTTTACAGGACTAACAGATCACATCTAGCCACCCAGAAACCTACATTACTTCTTCACAGGACTAACAGATCACATCTAGCCAAGCCAGAAACCTACATTACTTCTTCACAGGACTAACAGATCACATCTAGCCAAGCCAGAAACCTACATTACTTCTTCACAGGACTAACAGATCACATCTAGCCACCCAGAAACCTACATTACTTCTTCACAGGACTAACAGATCACATCTAGCCAAGCCAGAAACCTACATTACTACTTCACAGGACTAACAGATCACATCTAGCCGAGCCAGAAACCTACATTACTTCTTCACAGGACTAACAGATCACATCTAGCCAAGCCAGAAACCTACATTACTTCTTTACAGGACTAACAGATCACATCTAGCCAAGCCAGAAACCTACATTACTTCTTCACAGGACTAACAGATCACATCTAGCCAAGCCAGAAACCTACAACACATCTTCACAGGACTAACAGATCACATCTAGCCACCCAGAAACCTACAACACATCTTCACAGGACTAACAGATCACATCTAGCCAAGCCAGAAACCTACATTACTTCTTCACAGGACTAACAGATCACATCTAGCCACCCAGAAACCTACATTACTTCTTCACAGGACTAACAGATCACATCTAGCCAAGCCAGAAACCTACATTACTTCTTTACAGGACTAACAGATCACATCTAGCCAAGCCAGAAACCTACAACACATCTTCACAGGACTAACAGATCACATCTAGCCAAGCCAGAAACCTACAACACATCTTCACAGGACTAACAGATCACATCTAGCCAAGCCAGAAACCTACATTACTTCTTCACAGGACTAACAGATCACATCTAGCCAAGCCAGAAACCTACATTACTTCTTCACAGGACTAACAGATCACATCTAGCCAAGCCAGAAACCTACATTACTTCTTCACAGGACTAACAGATCACATCTAGCCAAGCCAGAAACCTACATTACTTCTTCACAGGACTAACAGATCACATCTAGCCAAGCCAGAAACCTACATTACTACTTCACAGGACTAACAGATCACATCTAGCCAAGCCAGAAACCTACATTACTTCTTCACAGGACTAACAGATCACATCTAGCCAAGCCAGAAACCTACAACACGTCTTCACAGGACTAACAGATCACATCTAGCCAAGCCAGAAACCTACAACACATCTTCACAGGACTAACAGATCACATCTAGCCAAGCCAGAAACCTACAACACGTCTTCACAGGACTAACAGATCACATCTAGCCAAGCCAGAAACCTACAACACGTCTTCACAGGACTAACAGATCACATCTAGCCAAGCCAGAAACCTACATTACTTCTTTACAGGACTAACAGATCACATCTAGTTAAGCCAGAAACCTACATTACTTCTTCACAGGACTAACAGATCACATCTAGCCAAGCCAGAAACCTACATTACTTCTTCACAGGACTAACAGATCACATCTAGCCGAGCCAGAAACCTACATTACTTCTTCACAGGACTAACAGATCACATCTAGCCAAGCCAGAAACCTACAACACATCTTCACAGGACTAACAGATCACATCTTGCCAAGCCAGAAACCTACAACACGTCTTCACAGGACTAACAGATCACATCTAGCCAAGCCAGAAACCTACATTACTTCTTCACAGGACTAACAGATCACATCTAGCCAAGCCAGAAACCTACATTACTTCTTTACAGGACTAACAGATCACATCTAGCCAAGCCAGAAACCTACATTACTTCTTCACAGGACTAACAGATCACATCTAGCCAAGCCAGAAACCTACAACACATCTTCACAGGACTAACAGATCACATCTAGCCAAGCCAGAAACCTACATTACTTCTTCACAGGACTAACAGATCACATCTAGCCAAGCCAGAAACCTACATTACTTCTTTACAGGACTAACAGATCACATCTAGCCAAGCCAGAAACCTACATTACTTCTTTACAGGACTAACAGATCACATCTAGCCAAGCCAGAAACCTACATTACTTCTTCACAGGACTAACAGATCACATCTAGCCAAGCCAGAAACCTACATTACTTCTTCACAGGACTAACAGATCACATCTAGCCAAGCCAGAAACCTACATTACTTCTTTACAGGACTAACAGATCACATCTAGCCACCCATAAACCTACATTACTTCTTCACAGGACTAACAGATCACATCTAGCCAAGCCAGAAACCTACAACACGTCTTCACAGGACTAACAGATCACATCTAGCCAAGCCAGAAACCTACAACACGTCTTCACAGGACTAACAGATCACATCTAGCCAAGCCAGAAACCTACATTACTTCTTCACAGGACTAACAGATCACATCTAGCCAAGCCAGAAACCTACATTACTTCTTTACAGGACTAACAGATCACATCTAGCCACCCAGAAACCTACATTACTTCTTTACAGGACTAACAGATCACATCTAGCCAAGCCAGAAACCTACAACACGTCTTCACTGGACTAACAGATCACATCTAGCCAAGCCAGAAACCTACAACACGTCTTCACAGGACTAACAGATCACATCTAGCCAAGCCAGAAACCTACATTACTTCTTCACAGGACTAACAGATCACATCTAGCCAAGCCAGAAACCTACATTACTTCTTTACAGGACTAACAGATCACATCTAGCCAAGCCAGAAACCTACATTACTTCTTTACAGGACTAACAGATCACATCTAGCCAAGCCAGAAACCTACATTACTTCTTTACAGGACTAACAGATCACATCTTGCCAAGCCAGAAACCTACAACACGTCTTCACAGGACTAACAGATCACATCTAGCCAAGCCAGAAACCTACATTACTTCTTCACAGGACTAACAGATCACATCTAGCCAAGCCAGAAACCTACATTACTTCTTCACAGGACTAACAGATCACATCTAGCCAAGCCAGAAACCTACATTACTTATTCACAGGACTAACAGATCACATCTAGCCAAGCCAGAAACCTACATTACTTCTTTACAGGACTAACAGATCACATCTAGCCAAGCCAGAAACCTACATTACTTCTTCACAGGACTAACAGATCACATCTAGCCAAGCCAGAAACCTACAACACATCTTCACAGGACTGTACAGATGGAGCTGGTGGCTTCTTTACAACTCTCCTTATTTCATTGTCATCCCAACTTCATGCTCGCCTCTCAACCAAACTACTATATATAGTGACTATATAGTTGTGTTCCTACATGTGGCAGCCCTACATGACATAAACACCCTGCGATTAGGCTTCTAGTCCTGACCAGCCAAGCTTACATTGCAATGACCCGCGGAGGCTTTAGCATGCTAGTGATTAGCTCAAACTCCCTTTCCTTCTGTTATTTTTGGACCTGTTCTTCTTAGGGATGGGGGAGAGTACTCGGGTACTCGAGTACTCGTTTGTAACGAGAGTACTCAAGTACCGTTTCCGCTGTCCGGGTACTCGCCCCACCCCCCTCCCCTATAAAAATGGCCGATCTAACGTTAACAGCGTCTGGCGAATCGCCAGCAACACAGACGTCCATGTATATTAACGCAATCTATATTCAGCAGATGTAAAATAAACAAGATTTGATTGCAGTTGTTTTCCGTTCATGGCCAATTTATATATAGATGTGCAAGCAAAGATGTTAACGTTAGATGTTTTTTACTCGGACGGACCACTTTGACTAACGGACCCCTGACAGTAACTTTGTTTACCATAGCCAAACGTTCCGTGTTTCACCACGGGCGGGGACCATCACTCGGATGTTGGTGGTTTTTGCGGTTAACGTTAGCGAACATTATTACTGTTTGCAGTTATCATGTTTGCAGTTATCACTTTTTGGCAGAACACCAGAGTTTTTAATAAGTGGATTTACTTAACAGTGATCAAGAAGCAGTATGGAATGATTACCGACATGTATTGGGAATTACTTTTACTGAGGTAGGCTAACGGCTAACACCGGATCACCTTATCACAGTCAATCTGTAAAAACTAAAAAGTGCACCAGGCAGCGCTTTTTCCATGCAAAATTGGTAATGTGTGTGAAGTTGCTGTGAACAGCCCCATACAAAGCAGATCACCCCTGCTCTCATCACAGGCATTTGGCGAATGCTAATGGTAACTGCTTAACATAGCCAAACTTAGGATCTTTCATGTGTGTGTGTCGTTCCCCCGGGGGGGGGGGGGGGGGGGGAGTACTCGAGTACTCGAGTACTCTTTCATAACAGAAGGAGAGTACTCGAGTATTTAAATCCCTTACAATGCCCATCCCTAGTTCTTCTCTTCCTGTGGCTTCCATCTTTGGAGAAACTGTGTTGTGTTGTGCCTCTGCACTGAGAAAAGAAAGACTGGAGTGATGCTCTGTCACATACGTGATCATATCGTGTCTGCTTGTACCTTGTGTTTAGAACGCTCTCTGAATGTAGTTGCGTAATACAGTGACCACTGGTGTTGTGCACTGCTTTTGTGTCATGTAAAGGTGAGATCATTGTATTGTTGTGTAGGCTACATGTTGTGCTCTGGGAGGATGGGTACAGGGAAGAGGGGGATCAATAAAGAATGTAAAGAACAACACCTGTTTTACATGCACACTAAGCGTGTTAGGAGTAGGTCTACCAGCTATGCATCACACCACTCACCATGTGTTATGAGTAGGCATAGGCTATGCATTTCATCACTACATGCAAGTCTTTGCTTATGGTTAATTACTTAGTTGGCAACTATTAATTTGAGTAATTAAAAAAGGGCAAAATTCTCTGACTCCAGATTCTTAAATGTGAATATTTTCTGGTCTCTTTAGGGCCTACTCCTCTGTGACAGTAAACTGGTCTCTTTACTCCTCTGTGACAGTAAACTGGTCTCTTTACTCCTCTGTGACAGTAAACTGAATATCTTTGGTTTGTGGACACTGATCGACATTTGGCACAATTGTTTCTAGCTGCTCAGCATCAGTGAGGTGGGAGTTTGACACATTGCTTTGTTCAGCATGTGGTTATTATCTGACTGGAACTAGTACTCACTATGCCTAGTGTTTATAAATGACTGATAACATTTATATATAATGATTCCTATCAAAATATCAATCAGTATAAAAACGCGAATCTTTTGACATGCAGACAATTTGACTCTACGTGGATATATAGGCTACACCTGGATGTATTATTTGGAATCATTCAAGAGTGCCTGCTCTATAGATAGCCTACCAATCAATGAGAAATTGCATAAAGCAGAGAACTGCAAATGAAAGTCAAACAGCATTTTTTCTATCAATGCAACATATTGACAAGAATCCATTTCAAGTAGGAGATAATAGACAATAAGTGCCATATAAATGTTTCCTCTTCATACACACATCAACAATAATTGTGTTAAGTTAACACGTTCACTGCCATTGACGTATTAATACGTCAAAAATAATCCAACGGTTGACTGCCAATGACGTATTAATACGTCAAAAAAATGAATTTTTTTTTTTTGACCCTTTTACATCTCTTATATAATTATTGGAGCCACCGAACGTTTACAACCCATTCCACCGAGCCACTAAGTGGCGACAGTGCCCTCCTGACTAGAGGAAGGCAAGCAAAAAGCAGCCATTCTCATGAAAATGGATGGGGGAAAACGCTTTCGTTTTCGCGCTGATTGCTGGCGATGCGGGATTGCAAATTTGCATAATAGATTACAGGTGGAACACACTTTGAAACACGCAGCATAAATATGACCAGAATCGCAAAAGCTTCTCTCAACCAAAACTCCAAGAAGCGAGCGAGTCCATCCAGACTTCCTCAAACAGCGGCCGCGCAGACAGGCACAGGACAGCAGCAAAGCAGTGAGACTGGTGACAAGCTTGTGACGGCCGCTGCAGCCAAGAAGAACGCCCACGGAGGGAGGAGTTGGAAGCAACTCTCTCTCTCTCTCTCTCTCTCTCTCTCTCTCTCTCTCTCTCCCTCTCCCCCTCTCACTAGGATTAAACCTAGTGCGTCTCCGGGAGAGAGAGAGGGAGGGAGAGCGAGAGGGAGAGAGAGAGAGAGAGAGAGAGAGAGAGGGAGGGAGAGCGAGAGGGAGGGAGAGAGAGAGAGAGAGAGAGAGCGAGAGGGGGAGGGAGAGAGAGAGAGAGAGACAAAAATGAATGGTTAAAGTGACTGTTCTATCGAATTTCACAAAAAGCCGTTTATCTCTGAATAATTTTTCTGACGCTGAAACCATGCTGTATTCAACTGCTAATGCTTACATAACTACTAACTCTACAAACTAACTCTTTTAGACAGAGAAAGCACACATTCTATTAGTTCTTTTGAGATATTGTGTGTTCACAAAGCAGAAAAGAATCCTCGGGTCTTGAAAGATGAGCCAGAATCCTCAAAAAAACCCTCTGGCAGAAGCTAACTACAGTAAAAAAAACCGTCTGGCAGTGAATGTGTTAAGTAGCCTGTGTTATTCAGAATCATTTCGAAATGATTCCTGCTCCTCGATTCGTCCAATCAAAGTGGACGTTGGAGGCTCCTCGATTCGTGCAATCAAAGTGGACCTTGGTGGATGCGCGTCCAATCACATTAGCAGGATGATGCCGCATTTGAGTTCTGGACTTCATCAGGAACAGCAGCAGACAGCTAGCCTGGTAAACCGCCCGTCACGTGAACTCACATTTCATTTGGTTCTCCGTGACGGTCTGGACCCGCACAGGCAGTTTAAGATGATTGGTCGAGCCATGCCGGGCCGATGAATCAGCGGCGGCCGTAGGCGGGCAGGCTCGTCTGGGCAAGTAGTGGGTACATGGTCTTTGTAGTTCTTTTCACTCGTCAACATCGCGGAAGTGACAGGCAGTCTGAATGAAATTGAATGTAATGTTCCCAATTCTATGTATTAAATTCTAAAAAACGACCCTCAACATTTGGGAAGGCTAAGCCACACAACTAGTTCGTTATAATCTACCTAAATGCTTCGAAGGTGACTTTACGACCGCGAGGACTCAATCAATGAATACCACGGAGATCATCCACAGGCACCTTCCGCGATCTGATTGGTTGAAGTTAACACCCACCAGCGGTGATAGACAGATGGGTCATCCAATCACCTGCCAAGTAGCTTGGACAAAGTGCCCGCCTCCGTCAGCGGGTCTGGTGACTTCAAACCCAGATCGACTGGTTTAGTGAAACCTATGTGGAGCTATACCGTCCATCTGGCAGCGTCAGGTTAGCAGACAGCAGCAACTAGCAAGACTCACTCAAAACACCCAAAGTCATACGCTTTTCAGTGCAATTTACGTGCTAGTAACGAACTACTCGACTATGGGGAAAGGAAAGGTAAGACATGTTTATTTACATTTAACCGTCATATTGTGGTCCCTTGCCATGCAGCAGCCACCTGTTTCACCTCTTCTGCAGGTCAAATTGACGTTAACGCGAGCACAGCCGGAGTAGCACAGATGCGTCGTTGAAATCCTTGTGAATTTGAGGGGGAAATCGAATGTTTTTCAAAACATGGGTCATTAAGAAGGCTGCGTTTCCCAAAAGCTTCTTAGCGCTAAGATGATCTTTCGTTAAGAAGGTTTTGTAAGAAGGGTCTGGGGCATTCTTAACACCTTCTTAATGACGAAACACTGGCAGATCCAGCCGCGTCAGGCAAAAGGAGATACTTGTGCCCACTGTTCCTCTTGTGTTTTTCCCTTTTTCCTTTCTTTCATGCACCCTTTAGTGTTTAAAATTGGGGAACACTTGAAAATCTCCCCTGTATGTATGGTTACTTGTGTTTTAAATGTTTTACCGTAGGCTATATTCCTCTAATCAGAATGGATTCCTTTTATAATAAGAATCTTGTGGATTTATATAGCACCTTTCACAGAACCCAAGGTCGCTTAAATTCTGGAGTGTTTCTCTGTTTTGTTGTATGCTGTGTATATAAAGCAATTTGAACTGCAGTCCATGTCTGAAATAAATAATGTTTAATAGAAGAAGTTCTTGTTTAACATGACCATGATTAGGTTATTCTACAACAGTGTTTCTCAACCACTGGGTCGTGGCCCACTGGTGGGCTCAGAGTGCCATCTAGTGGGCCGCAGAGGACCTCTCACATCGAGAAGGTGGACAGCTCCACTTAAGATGCTTCGTAAGAGCCTTCTTTAGCGATGTGTTAAGAAGGCTGTTAAGAAGGAGTTTGGGAAACACTTCTTTGGAGCCTTCTTAACTCCTTAAGAAGCTTCTTAACACCTTAAGAAGCTTCTTAACTCTTAAGAAGCTTCTTTGTTGGGAAACAGCCAATGGCTGAGTTTCCCAACAAAGAAGTTTCTTAAGGAGTGTTATCAGAGATGTGACAGTGTGACAGTGTGACAGTGTTGTCAGAGATGGACACCTCCCTGTCCTTCTCCTTTTGACTCAGTTTACAAAAAGGCCCAGCAGCACCTCCACCTGCTGAGGAAGCTCAGGGCTTTTAACGTCAGCAGGGACATTTTAACCCTGGTTTACAGATCACTCATCCAATCCATTCTCACCTTCAATAACACATCCTGGTACAACTCCCTCACCGTCAAATACAAAACCAAACTCTCCCGTATAGCCAATCAGGCAAGCAAAATCATCGGTTCACCCCAAACTCCCCTGTCTGAAATATACAAGCGGTCATTAATCAGGAAAGCCACACAAATCACACAGGACCCCTCTCACCCCCTCCCTCCACCAATCATTTCAGCTACTTCCATCAGGCCGCCGTTACACAATTCCACACATACAAAAAATCATTTATCCCATCTGCAACCACCGCCCTGAACATTTTAAAATAGGCACATTGTTTTTGTTTGTTTTTAAACCACGACATTTTAGCTTCTTAAACCATAACACTTGTTTTATTATTATTTTTAAATGACTGGACTTTTTAAATAGGCACTACATTTTTTAAACACTGCTTTGTCTGATGTTTTTATTGTATGTATTAATGTATGTGTGTTGAGTAAAGATTTGAGATACAAGTGTAATTATTAGGTTATTACATTAAAAGTAAGGAAATATATTCTGAAGTTGATGTGATTTTTGACATTTTCAATAGTATTGTCAATGGGTTTTAAAAGATCTTGCGATATGGGGGCCATGGCCAAAGGCTAATGCTATTTGGGGGGCGTTGGCATTGAAAAGTTTGGGAGCCCCTGACAGTAGCCTACCTATTAAGCTTACATATGTCAGTATGTCTTTTTCCAGTCAAAACAGAGTTGTGTGACCATATAAGGGAATAAAACATTTTGAAAGCAGGGTTTGGTGCTTTTATCACTGAAACAAACGGTATCACAACCAATTCATCCAAAGTGATTAGTGGACAGCCACACCCACCTGTGTGTGTGTATGTGTATGTGGGGGGGGGGGGGGTGTCTGCAACCGATGATCTGAAAAAGAAAATGTGCACATCAAAATCATACAGTAACCCACTCTTGAGAGCAAAGATTTGAAATAGAAGGCATGCAGGACACATGTAATCCTGGTGCAACGGAGGCCTCCCCACACACTGCTGGTGGTACCACCGCCTACACACAGAACATTCAATAACATAACTCATTTAGACAGTGTGTTTAATGACCAGGCTCTTTTACAAAGCAGCTAAATGTTTTACCTAATCACCATGGTGACTCTCTCCAGTCTCAACCTCCCCCCACGCATGACATAGCTCTGCCATTGCATCTGATCAAAACATGTCAGTTAAACTTACAGTGTAGTCAATAGTTAGGCCTACATGTATGATAAAACTGTTTGACACCTACCTGAATTATGACCCTATTACGGCCCTCAGTTCTTTAAGATACATAGCCTTTAACAACAGCAAATAGTTGGGTTCTTAAATGTGTATGGTACGTGGTAAATATAGTTGCCAACATTTGAACAAAAGTGCACTTACTATCAAAGTCCAGTGGTGGTGTTTGCAGACAGCTCCAATGAGTATCTCATAGTCTGATATATTCTACAAGCAGTCACTGCACTGCTCCTCCTTCAGACTTTTTCTCTCTCTCATTTAGAACATAATAGGACACAAACTCCATTGAGATTGGTTTTGTTGCAATTAGTGAGAGGTTGACCCCGATTTAGTGGTAAAATGCCTGACCATGAAGACACTTCAGATTCACAGACACAGACAAGTGTATTGCACCCTCCTCTGGGAATAACATGCAATTACACCTCTAAATGACAGATTTAGTGGCCCTACTTTTCATATGGGTTACACCAGTCCCTCTGCTGGTCTGTCTCATCTAATGTGACTCCTACCTCCATTTGGCCAGTTACAGGTGTATACTTTTCCCAACCAAGTTTAGATGAAACCACGCCCCCAACTCATTTGATTGGTTCCTGAAGACCTGCACAGAACAGCTTTGTGGGGTTCTACAGCACCTCTTCAACCTTAGGGCCTGTGTCCACCTGGCGTCTTTTCCTCAGGTCCAGCGTCTATTTTCAATTGTTTCCAATGGGAGGAGAGCGTATGCGAGCGCACACGGACGTGTAGAGAAAGTGCAGAGCGCCCAGCGTCTTTTTTCGGCGTTTTTGTGCGCCGACTCCCAGCGCTTCCAGCTGAAAATATTTTAACTTTTCAGAAAGACGCTGGTGTCGGCTGCTCCTTTTCTGCTAACTAATCATATGGAAAAACTATCGCAACAGAGACAGAACGGCTCAATTGTGGGAGCAGATCGGCTAGACACTTAATATTTCTGGTGAGTGTTGTGCTTACTGCTTTTAATAGCGTAGCCTACCTGTGTTGTTAGCTTGCTAGCTGTCAGCTATCAAGCTGAACTAACGTTACTTGCAGACTGCTTCCTTGTATATTGTGCGCTGGGATCAGCGTTCCCCAGCGCACTCCCAGCTTTTAACGTCGGAAAAAGAAGCTAGGTGGACACAGGCCCCTAGCCTGAGCCAGGAGAAGGTTCCGGTGCTGTGGAAGACATCTTGCCTTGTTCCGGTTCCTTTAGCCTACCTCTCTCATCTTCCCTCCTCTCCTCTCACATCTCTCTCCAGTGTTGAATGCCAACACACACCTCCATCTCCTTGCTGCCTGAAATCATTTGAGCTGACCTGACACACAGAGTAGGCTAAGTATCATTTTAAATGTAAAATATTGTCCAGTGTCCAATAGTTACTGTAACAAGGAATTCATGTCTAATTCATCGCTTACTAATTGCTTGTAAATGCTGAAAGTTACACAACCCTATTTATCGATAACAGAGGTTATTTTTTTTTTTATTCCAGACCTGGGAAATACTCAAATCAAATTCCATAGTTTTCCATACTTGCGTATGAATACAAGAGTAAAATCAGATCAAACAAAGCAATTGTATTTATATAGAAAGAACCATACACAAGCTAATTCAAAATGCTTTACAAGGGCATAAAAATAGTGACATTGATTGAATGTATAAGCATTAAAAGCCAAAAGGAAATGTACATTATAAAAACTAAACCAGACAAAAATAGTACAATATATCAATAAAATAAAAGTTGTTACATGTTACATGTACAGGTCAGTGAAGTGCTAACCCTAACCCTAACCATGTGTGGCTGCTTTATGCAGATTAGGATGGTGTCAGAGCCCATCCCCGCATCTCTCAATAAATCAAACAAACTCTCTTAGTCTCTTAATATCCAAGAAGCTCGTTTTTCCTCTTTTCTTATACGACACCTTTCATACAGGTTAGTGTAGTTCAAAGTGCTTCACGTATGACTGACAAGACATACGACAGAAAAAAATAGATCAAACAAATTAAAAAGACAAAACAAAGAAATACATTCTTAGTCCAAAGCCAGGCTGAAGAGGTAGGTTTTAAGTTTTGGTTTTAAGGATATTAAACACTTTCCAGCAGCTCTCAGATCCTCAGAATAAATGTGAATGGTTGGCAAGCATGTGTGTTGCTATTCTGCACACGTGAACGGACACGTGTGCATGTTCAAGTCCCTGTGAAATGGCATGGACAGTGTGATTTGCTTGTGTGTGGTCGTATTTCTGAATGAAACAATTCCAGCAGTTTTTGTGTACATTACAATTAGACCAGATCAGTTTGCCAATATCTGATATTTGTATTTTATTACCTCCTCCACTGAGTTCCAAAGGGGGAGGTTGTTTGTCTGTCTGTTTGTCAGCAGGATATCTCAAAAAGTTACGAAAGGACTTGCACGAAACTTAACTGACCATCCACCTGGTCAGTTATTAATGGATGGAGGGGTGTATTACAGGGAGGGGGGGGGGGGGGGGGGGTTGACATCACACCACACAATTGTCTGTCTCGACCATTAGGCCACCTAACTGACATAAACATTATATACGTGTCCAAAATAATGTCAGCTGCTGCTTAGCACACACAGGGGAGGGGGCGCATGTCCTGAAGTCACTCGCCCTCTTGGTCTTGGGCTCCTTGCTGTGTGCTTGCTGCTTCTCAGTGCTCTGGGTCCATTTGTGGAGCTGTGGGAGGGAGACGAGGGAGAAGGTCAAAAAGCTGTCAGTCTTCAGATGCGCGGGCGCGCGCGCACACACACACACACACACACACACACACACGCTTCACTCCTATTAACACAACCAGGCATGCTGCAATATGCAAAGCAAGAACATGTTGAAATCTCTTTTGTTTTGGTGTACAGTACAAGACTTTATCACAAACCACAAAGATGGCCACTGATAATGCAGAGTGAGGTAGGTGATGGCTTATTGAGTTGTACTGAGCAGCATGGTGCATACCGTCTCCTGGTGTTCGCAGAGCTTAGTGATCTGAGTCGCCTTCTCCTCCATCTTGTTGACCAACGCCTCCAGGTATCTCTTCAGGTCCTCTCTGACCTCCCGATCATGTGTTGCATCTATCTGATGCATTAGCTCCTGGTGCTCACTGACACACACACACACACACACACACACACACACAGTCGGTCTATGCAGTGACATAACACAGAAATGCAGCAAAACAATAATCTCCCTTTAGAAATGAATGATAGTTGTATGTAAAAATAAAATAAAAGCTAGAGAAGGAAAGTAAACCCCTAAAGACTTCAATCCCTCTGAGGAGTCATTGCATTATCCACCTATCAATGCCATGCACAAGCTCCCAGGGAAGAGTTGCTTTTACTCACCACCTCATCTGTCCTAGCTCGCCCTGCAGAGCCAAAAGCAGGTCGGACAGACAGCCCAGTGACGGAGCTGCGTGCTCAGGCCCACTGCCAGGCTTATGAGGAGCGGCGGGGGATGGAGAGAAGTCCCTGCCGAGGCTTTTCCTAGTCCCGCCCGCGGACCTGTGCAGGGAGCGCACTCGCTCGCACAGCTGCGGCTGGTGGTGCTTCAACATGTGAAGGATGCTCTGGACGTTGGCGTGGACCGAATGGCTCGGACCAGTCGACTACGAGAGGAGCAAGAGAGAAAGCACAGAAAACAACTGAGTCTCACCCGATGACGCATCATGGAGGCCATTTACACCTGGCATTAACATGCGTTTTCTGCCATCAGATTGCAATCAGATTGTATTTTATCACTTCAGCCTGATTCCATTTACACCTGGCACTAACATGCGTTTTGGGTGAACAGATTGCAATCCGATTGCTCTCCAGCTCGAACGTCATCACGCGCGCGCCCCTGAACGTGTGCATGCATGTTTCATACATGCACAGGGAAATAGAGGTTATTGTTAAGCTCAAATGCACAGTGAACGTCCCCTTCACCTGGACAAAACGATGGCCGATCACGCAGCACTGCATCTATTTCTTTATCTGTTTATTGACAATGACACTGGGTCCGAGACACACACACATACATACGTTTTCCGTGCATGTCATTGGCTGTAACCACCTGTGTTGCGTTCAGGTAACATCCTAAATTACCATGTTATACAATTGAGAGCATAATTTCTCTTTTATATGAAAGGAAAATGAGGGGGAAAGGGTTCGAACCCTTTCTCCCTCATTTTCCGCTCCTTTTCCAAAGGAGAAGTGTTGATATACAAGAGAAATTATGCTCTCAATTGTATAACCGGAGGTGGTTTGGCCGATCAGATTGCAATCCTTCTTCAATGCGTTTTGGGGGTGTTTACACCTGTACTTTCAAGTGATAAAATACAATCGGATTGCAATCTGATGGCAGAAAACGCATGTTAATGCCAGGTGTAAATGGCCTCCTGTTGTAGAGTCAGAGCATCAGTACTACTGACTTACCGTTCCTACAACAAACGGCATTCGCTTCTCCTTTGGGCAGCTTGGTGATACTGGTTCACGCTGTCTAGAGGGTCTCTGAGAATAGAACATGGTTGTTATCACTACTAGATCCAAACAATTCTCTTTCTCAACTGAATAAGTGCAGTTAATTAGCTTTAAGCAGTGAGCAAAGTACCCTGGAGGTTGTTTTCCTTTTCTTCTTTGGTTTGATCTGTTCAGTAGCTGGGGGGCACAGCTGAAGGTTCATGTCCACCTCCCTCAGCATCAGCTGTGAACATGGCAAGATCAGCAGGGTTACAGTCACAAAGAAACAGCGTTTTGATTGTGTCTCTTTTCTCTCATTTCATGGATTTACAGTTGAAATAGGATGTTGGGGCAAGACTAAATGCAAGGAGGGACTGTTCACAAGTGGGGGGTTTGGGCCAGAACAAAGATGGAAAGTGACTCAGGAAAACTGGATGCGAGCCTGCATTAGAGCAATAGGGTCATCATCACCCCTGTTATTGGAGTCGTGGTGGACAACACCTTTGGACTACAGGAATCAGAGGAAGAAGAATGGAAAGAAGATTTTCTCTGGTGTGTAATTCCAATAAAAGCCAGTCATACAAAAATGATTGGTTGATAGTTTGATGTATGTCTACCAGAGGTGGAAAGAGTACTGACAGTGACGAATCCTACTCAAGTACAAGTATTGTTACTTTAGTGAAAATTAACTGTACAAGTACTGTACGAGTAAAAGTACTAAGTACATTTTAATTTACTTATTTACTCGGTGTGCTGTACATTTGTACAAGTACTCAAGTAGAAAATGTATTATTAAAATGACCAAAGTAAGAGTAAAACTATAGCATTATAAAAATACCAAATCTTCAAGTACTTCACTTTCCACCCGATGCCCATGAAGTAGCCACTAAAAACCCACCATTTTCCATGAAATACTAGTAATGGTGTTTACATATCAAAATTAAAGACAATATTTTTTGTACAGTATGTGTGTGGAATTGTTTCCAACAGGTTTATATGGGGAATTATCTAATAAGGGGAAAGTCATTTTTCAAGTCATTCTTGATCCAGAAATGTATAGTGAAAGGTGTGTGTGTGTGTGTGTGTGTGTGTTTTGGACTGACCTCATCTGCCTTCTCCTGCACACGCTGACGCTTCTGCTCTTCTCTCAGTCGTTTCTGCTCCAGAACAGCAAGTTTCGTCTGAGAGGAACACAATTGTGTTGTGATATTCATATCATGAAATACAGGGCTTTATTCAACTCTCATTCTGTGGTGATTATCTGATAGACTCACTAATGCATTGGGGGGGGGGGGGGGGGGGGGTTACCTTTGTCAGATTTTGTCTTTTACTCAATTTCAGAGCCTCTCTTTGAAGTTTGTCCAGCTTCTCATGCTGAGGTGGGATGTTTGAGTCAAAGGAAAGAGAGAGATTGTATGGCTGGTTAGTAACAAGCTCTCTTGTCTTCTGACATCCAGCAATCCCACAAGGGCCTAAGGATATGTGGATTTGTTAATTTTATTTAAAAGATAGTCAAATGATTTGCCAAGCAACTGAGCAAGGATTTAACTTTCTGGCCAAGTGCAAAATGTGAAAATTTTATACTGAAGAATGAAGATCGTTTATCACAATTTATGATCAACTTTGAAGGTGAGATTTAAGATGAATTCCTGCCTTGCAGTTTTGCCAGAATGTTACAGGCTACCTGTTTCTCCATCAGAGCCTTCTTCTCCTTCTTCTCAGCATTCTCCACCATCTTCATGTAGTCCAGCTGCTTCTCAAGGGTGTGGCAGCGAGCTTGTGCAGACTGCAGCTGTGAGCGCAGTTCTGTTATCACAAGCACAGACATGCATATTAAAAAATACACACACACACACACACACACACACACACACACACAGAAAGGAAATCTCAAGAAACTGGTTAAAAATATGTAGATGGCATCGGAGCACAGTGAAGTGCCGTGGCCTCTGTCAGTTACCTTTCAGGTTGGAGTTGTCTGTCTCAGGCAGGTTGAGCAGTGATTGGCTGTGGGGAGCAGCAGATGCAGCAGCCTTGGAGAACTGCTGGACGTTCCTCTCTGCTTGCTTGCTTTCCAACTCCAGCCGCCTGACCTTCTCCTGAAGGGTCTTCACTGCATCAATGACAGCTGAAGAGGAGAGACATGCTGATGAGTTAGATGGCCTGAACAGATATAGACAGTTGGCACTACACCATAACATCGTCATCGTCATCGTCATCATCATCATCATCATCAACATCAACAACAACAACATTTTTATTTTATAGCACACTTTAAAATACAACGGAATCTCATTGTGCTCAAATGTAAACATAAACATAGCCTTAAGTGTTAAGCCATACCTTTGCTGTCAACATTAGCTTTAGGTGTGGTCCGAGACACCCAAAGACTGGTCTGCTGTAGATTGGGAAGCTGTCCAGGGGTCTTCTCTAGTCTTGGTACTGACAGTATCCTCTCTGGAAGCTCGCAGTAGCTCCCAATGCAACTGTTCTTAGAGGGCGAGTCTAAAATCTGCACGTAGAAGGAAGCAATTTACAAACAACTGTATGTAACATACATACATACATACATACATGCATACATACATACTGGAACAACTGCATAACGTTGTCGTTTGCATCGATGTGTGTGTTTGCATTGATGTGTGCAACAACGACGCTGATTTATCGAAAACAAGCGCATCGTGCATAGAAAACAAACTAGCGAGCTAATGTTAGCCACATTAGCAGCTTGTAACGTAGCTGCCTTGCATGAGAACGTTAACCCACCTGATTTAAGTAATTCTCCATACTGCTCGTCTCAGCTTTCCAGTTGATCTGTCAGTCACCGCACAACAGGGTCCCGAGCAGCATAGATGCCGAGCAGGTCCCGAGTTTTAAAATGTCCCTCCTTTTCCGCCCTCACTCAGGTGGTTCCGGTTCTTCTTCTTCTTCTAGCGTTTTATGGCGGTTGGCAAACAGCTTTTGGTGCATTACCGCCACCTACTGATTTTCATTTTAGTTTCCACATACCGTAGTGGCCTCCGTTCACAAGTGATTTTGTCACCCTGCCTGGTTCCGGCCTAGAGCCCGCCCTAGACAGGAAGTAACAGCGGAAATAGCTCGCTAACTTGACAATTAGACACAACGAATCAGAAAATAAAACGGCAAACAAAACAAAAGATGGACGTACCGAACGAAGTTTTTGAAGAACTTCTTGTAGAAACATTGCGGATTCACAATCTCACAGAAGCTTTACTTTTCAAACAAATTGCCAGTTGATGGAATAGTTATAACGCTAGTTGTCTCTGTGTCCGCTGTTATCGATAATGAAATGGAGGATCGAGTACAACAGTTGAAGCATCTTTGCTGCCTGTGCTGGAAAAGACATGGACATTGATGATAAGATTTCACATGGCGAGTACTCCATTGTCTTTGGCTCTCCAGAAACCTTCCTCGGCAGTGACTAGAAATGTGCTAACGCTACTATACAACTTGTGTTGTTGTTCTTTTCAGGCTCTAACGCTAGCTGCGTAACCTCGCTGCGTCAAGCTAACGGCAACAAAGACGTTTTTTGGCGCACTCATTTCCGGTGTTCCGACCTACTTCTTCTTCTTTTGAGTTGTGTGGCAGTTGGCATCCAAGTGTTGCATTACCGCCCCCACTGGCCAACTTGAATGCATATTAAGGAGAGAGAAAAAAGACCTTCACGTCATGCGACACTATTTGGATCTCACCTCACCTGCAATTACTGCTCATGGCCATAGGTGATGTCAGGAGAGCTGCCAGTAGCCTATGTAGGCTACTTGTTTGTTCCTTCAGAAGACCAGACCTGATCAAAATAAAGGTGTGCTTGGAGAGTTAATGTTGGTGTGCCGATGATGGTTGAGTCCTGTAATGTGTCTTTGCTACCACAGGAGGTCCCAGTCGGCCAGTTTTAGATGCTACAGGCCCCCACCAGCCTGAGGAACTGTAGTCCTGTCCCGATCTCCAGGCAGACTGCTTGCTTGGCAGACACTCTGATTCACAATCTGGATCGCACAGTGACAGCTACGAAATCTGAGATTTTTTCTTTTTTCTTTTTTAATTGTACTGTAATTGCACATTTTCCCTTAGATTGTTTTTGTCAGTTTGGGACTGAGCCAGTGTTGGTGTAGGCCTATCAATTGACTAGTCATGAAATCCATCGAATTCTTTTTGTGTCCGCTAGATATATATGCTTTGTATAGGCTATACTTTTTCTATTCCTCTGTGTGATATTTGTAGCTATTTAGTGTTATTTGTATTTCTTGTCAAAATAAATTGACAATAACCTTGGATACAATACTCCTATGAGTAGCCTATGCATGGCTCTAGCTGTGAACTTTAACAATGTCTTTGACTGTTTCTTAAAGCAGCAGTGCTGGACTTGTATGATTAATGATTTCTATGAAACCAAACCATCAGTATCAAAATCATATGCCAAATTATTAGGGCCTACAAAAAAACTGAAAAAAACCGGTATCCAAATAAGTCAGAGTCCTCATCCCCTGCAGTGTGTACAAGAGAGAGAGTCATTGTAATATGCTACAGTAATTATTTTGTATTAAATACAGGTGAAGTCATCAGCTTTTGTGGCTTATAATCATGGACTGTAGGCTATGTATGGTCTGTAGACGTTTTTATTCCATGCATTATAATTCAAGACACTTCCAGCAGTAGCTAAGACAAATACAGTAGGCCCTATACAAAAATAAAACTATAGCCTACAGAAACTAAAAGAAAGAATGAAAGAAAGCAGAAAGAAATGAACTGAGACTGAAACACTTTCTCCGTTGTGATTTGCGCATGCGCAAGTGGTGGCAACATTCGAGTCCATTCGAGCCTCAGTCCACTGCATGGGCGTTTCTTGTTTATTGGTTTTACGACAACAACAACAACTTGCTTTACGTTCCTCCCTTCTCAGCTGCCATATCCACGCCAGAAGACTTCTCTAGAGTAGACAGTTTAGCCCGTGGCCTGAGTCTGTTATGTTATATGAAGCTGGCTATCTCTGAGCAACATAATTATGCTAACAATAGAAGCTACACACCATCATACCTGTTACAGCACGTTACTGGGCCGTCAGAAGACAGGAGAATTACAACAGAGAGCGCGCGAGGTAAACAACCCGTTATGTTATCTTTATACGCACGTGTATTTATTGTGGTGGTTGAATGCTGGTTTGAAGTTGTGAACAGTGGAGATTAGTCTCATAACTGTGGGCTTTCGTGACAATTCGCGAATCGCCGACATGAAACTTGTCTCGGTATGCAGCTGTCTGTCACTGGCTTGTCAAACCTAGCTGTTGGCTTGTTTATTCACTGTCAATGGACGACTGTGCTAGCTGTTAGCTTGATGAGTCGGCTTGAACACTTTATGCACGTTAGCTTATCTTTTTTTGTTCTAATTATTAATGCGAGCGTAATCACACCCCTCGGAGGTGTTTTGCGTTTGGTCCTGTGCAGTGTTGGGGGTAACTCATTACAAAAGTAACATATTACATCATGTAATATATTAGTTTTAGCAGTAACTCAGTAATATAACTTATATTATATTACTATATATTACTTCTAGGATTTCAGTAATATTATACCAGTTACTTTGCCAAGTAACTCAAGTTACAAAATGATTTTTTTTAAATCAAAGCACATATTCAAATAAAGATACAATCATTTCCTAATCAAACTTTCTGTTTTTATGCAAATAACCACTACAGATGACAATTACCAAGGAAAAGAATAACATTTAGAATTTTGGATTGTTTACACTGACTTCAAGGCGGTTGACATTCTTTTTTGGGGTGGTTCCGGGGTGGCGATGTCATTCTGCTGCTGCTGTTGTTTTGGTGAAAGTAATGCAAAAGTAGTGTAATAAGTAATGAGTTAGTCTATACAGACAGTAATATTGTAAAGTAACGAGCTCTACACATACAGTAATATTGTAAAGTAACTTACTTTCAAATCAAAGTAATTAGTAATATGTAGTGTATTACATACATAAAGTAACTTGACCAACACTGGTCCTGTGGCATTCTGTTTCTGTGCTACTCTTGAGGCTAATACACCAGCAACATCAGCAGCACATTAGCTGCAGCGGCCTGCAGTGCAGCTTGCAGGGATGGGGCTTCGCTCTGACTGATAGCAGAGAAGTCCAATGAAAAGTCTAACCTTGGTCTTGGCAGTGCACGTACTGTATGTAGCCAAACAGACAAATCTTTCAAAAAATAATAAAAGATTCATAAGAATTGATAGGGTGATATAAAAACAGGTTCAATGCTCATTACAGTGAACTTTAATTCAGCTAATTTTAACACAAGAGTGACATGTATTTGAATTGAAATATTAATCAGAGGAAACAAGGTAATGAATGCTGCTGCCATCTGCCATCTCATGCTTGTTGATTTAATGATTGTTTGACCCTTATTATAGCCTATATTATATTGCATTACTTTTACCAAAACAACAGCAGCAGCAGAATGACATCGCCGCCCCAGAACCATCCAGAAAAATAATTTTAACCGCCTTTAAATCAGTGTAAACAATCCAAAATTCTAAGAATGCAGAAAGTCAGTCAGTCAGTCAGTCAGTCTGTCAGTCTGTCTGTCTGTCTGTCTGTCTGTCTGTGTGTCTGTCTGTCTGTCTGTGTGTCTGTCAGTCTGTCTGTAATACTATAACATTTCACAAAGTGGTGAAAAATGTCAATCACTTTTTCCCCCAAAGCCCAAGATGTCACCTTCAAATGCCATCTTTCAGCCTGACCCAACAGTCCACAACCCAAATAAAAGAGAATCAGTTTAATGTCATCGAAGACTAAATAAACCAGAAAATATACACATTTAAAAAGCTGCAACAAGATCATTTTTTTCTTAAAAAATTAGTCTACAAAATGATTAATCAATAATAAAAAATATAGTTGGCAATTACTTTTGTCTATCAACGGATTGATGAATTGACTAAGCTGCAGCTCTAGTGTTCATCAACAGTTTGTGTGTATTAATCTGTATCGTAGCTTATTTTCTCATCTAGGTTCTGTTGTAATATTATGCTTTGGCAACACTCAATATCTTATTCATGCCAGTAAAGCTTTTGTGTGTGTGTGTGTGTGTGTGTGTGTGTGTGTGTGTGTGTGTGTGTGTGTGTGTGTGTGTGTGTGTGTGTGTGTGTGTGTGTGTGTGTGTGTGTGTGTGTGTGTGTGTGTGTGTGTGTGTGTGTGCTACATGTCTCACTCAGCAGCAACAGTAAGTAAGTAATACTTTATTTATATAGCACTTTTCAAATCCATGGATCACAAAGTGCTTTACATACAGGAAATAAGTGGTGCTTTACATACAGGAAATAAAAACAGATTTATAGCAGGTTCGTTCAAAATTTAGCCAACAAGTACACAAAAAGCAGGCTAGAAAAACGTCAATTGGCACAAACTGCAACAGGTACATAACACAATAGCATGTGAAGGAACAGCACATAAAACAACAAAAATTAAAACCAATCAGGCAACACAAATAAAAATAAAAGAAGCGCGTGGGATAAAATTAATAAAAGGCTTGTTTAAATAAATAGGTTTTAAGAAGCGATTTAAAAGTGGACACTGAGTCTGCCAATCTCATACCTAGGGGGAGGCGATTCCACAGTGTTGGCGCTATGGACGAGAAAGCCCGCTCACCTTTTGTTCTGAGTCTGGTTCGGGGGACAATTAACAGTCCTTGGTCCGATGACCTGAGTGGCCTTACTGAATTATATGGCTTCAGGAGTTCAGAGATATAGCGAGGGGCTAGGTCTCGCAAAGCTTTAAAAGTGATTAAAAGTATTTTAAAATAAATTCTCTGTCTCACTGGCAGCCAGTGTAAGGAGGCCAGAATGGGGGAGATGTGAGACCTACGGCTTGTCCTGGTTAAAAGCCTTGCAGCTGCATTTTGGACCAGTTGAAGCCTGGACAAGTTGGCATCACTGAGGCATGTAAAGAGGGCATTGCAGTAATCAAGGCATGAGGAAATTAGGGCGTGAATGAGTGTTTCCATATTTTTTGCAGAGAGAACTGATTTAATTTTTGCAATATTACACAGATGAAAGAAACAGCAGATGAAAGAAGGTGGGGGCGGTGGCTTGTATCTGGATGCATATGAGGTGTCCACAGGTGTTTGTGTGTGTGTGTGTGTGTGTGTGTGTGTGTGTGTGTTTGTGCATGTGTGTGTGTGCGTGTGCGCGTGCGTGTGTGCGTGCGTGTGTGTGTGAACAGCAGGTGATCGACGGTCTACGCACGTCTACACACCGACTCACCGACCGCATTTACGTTTCAGAAGTCATAATAAAGTGATTCACGTTTGTGAAGATTATCCTGGTGAACCCAAATGACCACTCCCATAAACTGTTGTTAACCACAGACCTTATTTTATGCATTTAAGTGAAATCCCCTTCTAAATTGAACTTTCCCCGTAAGATCCAGGAAGTGCAGGACTTCCTCCTTCCATGCTACTTCTGGACTCATTCCTGCGGTGCTCTATTAGACTATTCTATGCAGGGCCGTCATGCAAGCCAACATTGTGAGAGAGCACAACTAGGCTGTAGCCAAGAACTAAACATGGAACACACAGGTAGATGATGCCTCTAGTGCAGTGCTGACCAATTTGGGGCCCGCGGGCCAAGTGAAATTTATTTCACCTTTATTTTACCAGGAAAATTACTTGAGATCCAAGATCTCTTTCGAGTAAGACCTGGCCGACAGTGTCTGAATGTGGCTGCGGATACTGTGTTCACTCCTGAGATTGCATCCCTGCAAATTGTCATGGCAAATTTTTTACAAAAGATGGACAATAAAGCTGATTTTCAAAGTACCTTGAGGATTTTTCAAGTTGTGAATTAAGTCAAATTTCTCTCTTGATTACAAAGGTGGAAAATACAACTGTTTTTAACTGGGTGTTTACTGATTAAATGTTTAAGCTCCCCACAAATGCAGATGTTTTTTTATATATATATAACCAATTGCAAATTATTACAATTACCAAACAGATAAAAAGTAGATTATTATATTGAAATGTTATTTTAGATTTAGAATGTTAATTTTCTATAAAACACAATACATTTTAATGTAATTCCACAACGTCTATTTTTGGCCCTCGGCCCTCCACCCAGATTGAGTTTTGGCCCTTCATGGGAAAGAATTTGGGCACCCCTGCTCTAGTGTGAGACACATGTGTCCTCAGTGTAAACAATGGCTAGGCTAGTCAGCATAGGAACTGAGCATCAGAGCTAAGTTACTGTATGTTACAGGCTATGTGATCTCATTTTGATAACTAATGTAATATTTGTTCACTTCCATTCACTGAGCCTCCCCTGAAACTGTTTGGAGCCCCCCTGGGGAGGCCTGCCCTCCACTTTATAAACCTCTTCTCTCCACAATGTTACCTCTCATCTCCTCTCTCCTCTCCTCTTATGTCCTCTTCTCTCTCCTCCCCCAGAGCCTCCCTCTCAGTACAGTCTGTTCATCCTGGTCTCTAACCTGTGGGCTCACCTGTACGTGGCTCTGGAGAAGAACGCCTGGCTGCAGAAACGCATCGAGGAGCTGGAGGTGGAGCGCAACTTCCTGCGCTGCCAGCTGGACCGCTTCATGGTCAGCATGAGGAGCCAGGAGGGTGAGGCCCACGGACACGCATCACTCACCCACACTGCACTGACACCAGAGACAGCACTAGAGCCATAATACTAGATATGATTACATTGGAATCAATCCCTGTGGGGGTAATTGGGTTCTTAGAAAAGGATTCAGCAAAAACATACATTAAAAAATAGGGGTGTCTGGGTATTGTAGTGTAGAGGTAAAAGCACTCGCCTAACACCACAGAGACTGGCGTCCAGTTCCCGGCAGCTGTACTTCTGGCTTGGTCAGACGTCCCTACAGACACAATTGGCCGTGTCTGCGGGTGGGAAGCTGGTGGGTTATGAGTCCTGATCGCTGCACTAGTGCCTCCCCTGGTCGATCAGGGCACATGTTCGGGGGGGGAGGGCAACTGTGTGGAATAGTGTCCTGTTAGTGAAACTCCTCGATGTCAGGTGAAAAGAAGCAGCTGGCTTCCTCCAACACATGCACAGTTGCCAGCCGCTTCTTTTCACCTGACAGCGAGGAGGTTCACCGGCAGGACGTAGCACGTGGGAGGATCACACTATTCTCACCAGTTCCATTCTGCCCCAACCAGGCGCCCCAACCGACCAGGGTGCTAGTGCAGCGACCAGGACACAGGCCCTCAATCTTTGCTGCATGTCATCCCCTCTCTCTCTCTGTCTCTCTCTCTCCACCTTTCCTGTCTGCCTACTGTCCTATCTATTAAAATGCAAAAAAACAACAAAACAACAACAACAACAATGCCTGCTACAGCCAACAGGCTCGTCAATGCTTTTCCGCGCTGGCAATGGCCCTGGTGAGACAGACACACACACACACACACACACACACACACACACACACACACACACACAACCCGTCATTACGAGATGTATATCTTTGACTCCAAAGTAGAGTTCGGCAATATATCAATATTATTGATATTGTGACATGAGACGATCTTCTTAGATTTTGGATGTCGTAATATCTTGATGTGGCATAAGTGCATTACAGTAAAGTGATGTCATTTTCTGTTCTATTATTTTCCTTTTTTAATACATTTTATTTTGGTTTTTCATTATGTAAAATGTATACAATGACAGTACAAAAGTGTTGTTCACAATACAAGACAAAAAAACGAGTAAATAAGATGATAAAGAGACAAAAATACGTACAAATACATCATCTTCACAGCATTAGATGAGTGAAAATAGAGAGACCATTCACATAGTCATTCAATCCTGTGGGATGTGAGATGTTTTCCAGAGGTATGCAGCTCTTCACCTCTGAGAGCCACATTCACATTGGCAATGGGAGGTCTGACTTCTGTCATAGAGGATTTCCCTAAGCTTAAAGGAGGACTTACCCCCTAGATATGTATTAGAACAGTGATTTGAAAATACCTATGGAAAAAAACAAGAAATGACATATACTCTTGTCTATACTAGACTCTTTGGCTGTGTTCAAGTCAAGATTTTTTTTCGGAAAACGACGCCATTACAGTTTGCCTACTGCCTCAAAAATAATTTATTTGAGAGGGGCCATATCTTTATAAATATCAACAACTAGCCAACGCTGGTGGCCTGTTTGTGGTTGAAAGTTATATCAATTTGGTAATTCAGTGGCGAACTAGAAATTTAATTATTTTTCTGCATGTATCTCTATGGCAGTGTCTCAAACTACGTTACGAGAGCAAAGTGACGTGGGCTCGTTACAGCAGCACACCGCACAATACGACAAACCCCCCGTTCTGGGGTAACACAATGCGAGATTTCTCTACGTCATTCCCTCGTCCAAGTTGCCATATAGTCCCTTTTTCATTTTAGTTTGTGGGCTTTTCGTGATTCTTGTTAAAAGTTGTGCAAAAGTTTTCCTCTCAGCGCAGTGCAGGCTGCGCCTCCTCCCTCCTGCCAGACCCCGGCTGGCGAAACAGCCTGCTGCATGCATGGGGCGCTCTAACCTCACAGAGCAACAAACAAACACAGACAGAAATAGCTGGTGTGCGATTTAGAGAATACAGTCTGAGATTGGGTACAGGATTGAGGGAATCCCGCATCTGTTTGCGAAGGTGCGACTGGACAGGACGCTTTTCACAGACGGGCACAGTAGTCGGAGCGAGGCGAGTGTCTCTCAGGGCTACTCAGGGCACAGCTGCAGATCTCTCCTCCTCCTCCTCCGCGCATTCAGTCTGTCCAAAATCATTACCGATATAATCTCAGTAGGAGGGATGCAGGGAAATATGATAGTAGCCGATGTGTTTAGAGAAGCTTTGTCACGTTGTCACGTCGTAGTATAGCGTTATATTTTACATGTGCGCTAAACTGCGACCATATTTGTTTGCGGAAATATCAGACTGCTCTCTCTGCTCTCAGAGCACAGAGAGCCCAGCTGCTGCTGCGCGCGCCCCCGGAGCTTGGCGCTAGTGCATGAGGTTTTACAGTACGACTCTCTCCCGCCCGCTCCCGCCTGCCTGGGCTGGAGACAGCTGCTTCCAACTCGGACTGATAATATATACATCATCATTCGAGCTTATCCAGGTAAGATATTAATAAAGTAGTGACACATTCAGCGGGAAACTAACTATAATTAAGACATGTGCCAACTTTGACGACGTTTGGTTCAGTATTTTAAGAGCAAACTTCAATAGGAATAGGCTTGGAGTTCTGAGGAGCCGAAAGGGTACAGGGGGGGTAGGGGAGTAATTATCTTGAAATCCCATAGTCTTTGGGGACAACCTGACGTCAGGTTGTACCAAATCTCCCATTCATTTGAGGAAAGGAAAAAAAAAAAGCAGTGTTCCACCCTTAGAGGGCGCTTATGCCAGTTATGCTGCTGAAAAATGATACAAATGGCAGAATGGCAACAGTTTGGTGTCAAATGTGGAAATTCTGACCAGAATTCTTCACACATCACCCCCAAAGTCATATATATTGGTTAAAAGCTGAAAAAAAGTGTTTTGGGGGTTAGTTACACTTTAAGTTATGTGAAGTTAGTAATCTGGTAATCACACAAGGGGCTCGTTTTGATGTGGATATTAAGTTAAGTTAGTAATCGGGTAATCACATAAGGGGCTCATTTTGATTTGGATATTAAGTTAAGTTAAGTGAAGTTAGTAATCGGGTAATCACATAAGGGGCTTGTTTTGATGTGGATATTAAGTTTAGTTTAGTTAAGTTAGTAATCGGGTAATCACATAAGGGGCTCGTTTTGATGTGGATATTAAGTTAAGTTAGTAATCTGGTAATCACATAAGGGGCTCGTTTTGATTTGGATATTAAGTTAAGTTAAGTGAAGTTAGTAATCGGGTAATCACATAAGGGGCTTGTTTTGATGTGGATATTAAGTTTAGTTAAGTTAAGTTAGTAATCGGGTAATCACATAAGGGGGCTTGTTTTGATGTGGATATTAAGTTTAGTTAAGTTAAGTGAAGTTGGTAATCAGGTAATCACATAAGGGGCTCGTTTTGATGTGGATATTAAGTTAAAGTCGAACTGAACCTGTTTGTCACGTGCATAATGAGTCCGTTTCAGACTGAAAACATAGTTTGTCTAAGATGACAAGTTGAGAGGCGGGTCATAGTATCATGTCGATGATTTTATTTGACAATTCTGGGGACTGGATTGGGCTTTGGCCAATCCTGGCGTGTTCCGCCTCCAAATCGAGTGGGATTCAGTAGTTGTGGCGCTCCCCTCGGGAAGAGCCGTTTGACGGGAGGAGTGGAGCTCAGCGAGCCGCAGGCAGCCAGCTGCCTTCGTGTTGCCGAGCGGAGAGTGCAGCACGTCGGCCTGGAATCTCCAAAGTGCGACCCCTGACAACCAAGCTCTCGGATGCGCGCGCCATTATCGCTGCTATAACGATACGCTATCCCTGGAATGCGCGTTTTAACGAGCCAGTTACATTTCTTTGCATTCTTAGAGATTATAGTTTTTGTTTTTTATCCATGTTTCTAACAATTGGCCAAGTTAGTAGTTAGTTTATGGGATAGGAATTCTGCCAGATGACAGGCACTAGGCGCCATTTTCTACTTCATTTGGAAGAGAAAATTATCCAGAAATGAAGATTTGATTGACAGCTGCATGTCGTGATATGATTGGTTGAAATGGGGTAGAAATTTGATAGTATTGGGTGACGTCAGCAAACTGTAAATCACTGTTATCAATGAAATCTTGAAAAACGAACTTTTGATGTGAAAAAGTGTGAAAAACTAAAGAAATTAGATTGTTGTGATTTGTTTTGCATACATTATTAAATAGGTGCACTGCATACCCAGGTATTTGAAGTAAAAGAAAAGAAAAGTCATTCTTGGGTTCAGCTCGACTTTAAGTGAAGTTAGTAATCGGGTAATCACATAAGGGGCTTGTTTTGATGTGGATATTAAGTTAAGTTAAGTGAAGTTAGTAATCGGGTAATCACATAAGGGGCTTGTTTTGATGTGGATATTAAGTTAAGTTAAGTGAAGTTAGTAATCGGGTAATCACATAAGGGGCTTGTTTTGATGTGGATATTAAGTTAAGTTAAGTGAAGTTAGTAATCGGGTAATCACATAAGGGGCTCGTTTTGATGTGGATATTAAGTTAAGTTAGTAATCGGCTTATCACATAAGGGGCTCGTTTTGATGCGGATATTAAGTTAAGTTAGTAATCGGCTAATCACATAAGGGGCTCGTTTTGATGTGGATATTAAGTTAAGTTAAGTTAGTAATCGGCTAATCACATAAGGGGCTCGTTTTGATGTGGATATTAAGTTAAGTTAAGTTAGTAAATAGTAATCGGCTAATCACATAAGGGGCTCGTTCTGATGTGGATATTGGTGATCACAGAAGGAAAAATAAATACGCATATCCAGAACGCCGTTGTTTTTCTCCCAGGGGCAGAATCTTTGGTTACAAATATACCAAATATTTTAAATATAATACAGTGGTTCTCAAATATTTTCACGTCAAGGACCCCTAAACTGACCCAAATTAGACCACTGACCCCCATTTGAGATGATTTTGTCCCAGGGTCCCCCATCTGATATGATTTTTGCTTTAAGATGATTTACTGTATTGCAGAAAGTGCATGAAACCCATGACCAAAATATTCATGCCTTCTGTGTGTGTGTGTGTGTGTGTGTGTGTGTGTGTGTGTGTGGGTGTGTGTGTGTGTGTGCGCGCGCGCGGATCGAATATTCCTCATAGGCTTAATTGATATATAGCAGGCCTCACTGTGCTCGTCGACATGAGTGCACTGAAGCAACAAGACCACCTTGGTTTTGACCACACACCAAAACATATGTGACAATATGTTTCTGCTGGAACACTTTTGTGGGGATGGTACGTCTGGATGTTTTTGTTGATGATGTCTCTTAGTCAGTCTGCTGTTTTCCTCCATCTAGATTGTACCATAGATACATCAGTTAGGACCTTTACACATCGAGAGTGTTTTTTTTTCCGTGCGATTAATTCGCACGTCAATAATATTTTCAGAATCAGTCAATGCAACCGTGCATACCAACGGCGAAGTTTCGCTGAGCGTTTATTTTTTCGGACCAAGGTCGATTTTTCAGAAATTCGCCTCCGACATGTACACGTCTGTTGCTGTGATTGACAGATGGGTTAATATTCGCATCGCAGTTTCGTGCTGTATATTCGCAGCGCTCTCGGTGTGTTAACAGCCTTACGTCTGCTGTTTCCCTCCACGTGTAGATTAGATTGTGCCATAGATACATCTGTATATTTCCCATAAGCCACCAGTGACGTGTTGCAGTGCGGCCGAGATAAGGCAGAACTCGTACCTCCAGCTGTGAAGCGTGTAGTGCAGTCTAGCATGGCACGCTGCGTGGGTGGCTATCTCTCTGTCATCTGTGTGTGTGTGTGTGTGTGTGTGTGTGTGTGTGTGTGTGCGTGTGGGTGTGTGTGTGCGTGTGTGTGTGTGTGTGTGTGTGTGTGTGTGCGTGTGGGTGTGTGTGTGTGTGTGTGCGTGTGGGTGTGTGTGTGCGTGTGTGCGCGCGCACACGCGTGCGATTGGTTCCTGATTGTTAGCGGCCTCGTTAGAGACGGCCAGTAGCTCGTCAAGAAGCGAATGTGTTTTTCATCGAAAAGATGGATTTTGGTTTCTCCCCATTCCTGGACATTATCTTGTTTTCCAGAAAGTCCTGGAGATGTTTTCCATTAGATTGCGTATTGGTTATTGGAACATCCGTGACCATCCCATTCTTATATAACGTCAATTCCCTCTGTTCTTCTTTTGTTCCTCTCTCCTCCACGTCTGGTTTCTTCCTCCCCCTATCCTCCTCACACATTTCTATTCTATTCTACTCTGTTATTTTCTATTCTATTCTACTCTGTTATTTTCTATTCTATTCTATTCTATTCTGTTATTTTCTATTCTATTCTACTCTGTTATTTTCTATTCTATTCTATTATATTCTACTCTGTTATTTTCTATTCTACTCTGTTATTTTCTATTCTATTCTATTCTACTCCACTTCATCTGCAAATAGAGAGGCAAAGTGACTGCCTACTTCCTGCTTCAGCACTGTATCAGAGATTTTCATCCGCCATTTATTTTCCCATACACATTTCCTACAATGCGTATAAAAATAGTTTTACTGGTTCAAACCAAACGGTACAGATATATTTAGAAACAGGAGAGATCGCATAACCTTTCACTGGGACCAAATCGTAAAAAAAATGCGGGTTTAAAGAACATATTTTTTCGATGTTGTTTTTTTAAGTTTTGGTCCAAGTGAAATGTTCTATGGTCTCTCCCGATTATAGCGTTAGCTGAACCGTTTGGTTCGACCAAGTAAAACTATTTTATAAGCATTTTACGAAATGTCTATGGGAAAATAAATGGCGGATGAAAATCTCTGGTACAGTGCTGAAGCAGGAAGTGATGTTCCACTTTGCCTTTCTATGCCATGACATGCATTTGAGCTAACACTAAAAGACAATTTATCATTTTATATATACTTTTTGCAATTGACCTCAGCCAATGTGGAGTTCTATTCTATTCTATTTAATCTTCAGGTATGACCAAAGCTCTTTTCCTCTTCTCCATCCTCCAGAAGATCGTCGTCCAGACCCGCCTCCCCGCAGGCAGAGGGTCTCCCCTGGGGCGAGGACCGGGGCCACGACGAGTCTCCGCCCCTGGAGCCGTTCTTCCACGAGCTCCCCCACCACGAGGAGGAGCAGGGGCGCCCCCTGGAGGAGGAGCCGCTGCCCCACATGCTGCTGCCGGCGGACAGCCTGGTGCTGCTGGAGAAGGCCGAGAGGAGGATGATGAAGAAGAAGAGGAGGAACAAGCAGAAGAAACAGCGGCACCGGCATTTCAACGACCTGTGGGTCCGCATCGAGGAGAGGTAAGAGGGGGACAGATGATGACCACCAGTGTTGGGCAAGTTAACTGCAAATGTGTAATTAGTTACAGTTACTAGTTATTTGTCTCAAAAAGTAATTTAATTACTTTAGAAATGACTGCATAATAAAAGTAATTATTTACTAGGGAAAGTAACAGTTGCGTTACTTTTAAAAGTCTCCTTCGATTGCCTTATTAATGCACAGATTATTGTAGTGTTGCTGTGGCACAGTGTGGGACAAGACATACTGTCAAAGTTTATCATGGTACCTGCATGAGATACTTGAACATTTGCTTACTGGGGAGGCTTATCCACCTTATTTCTAGCTGCCATGATGCCTGATGGGTGCTTCTTCCTCTTCTGGTGTAATAGACTGTTTTACAGTCTATGGTTTTAACTTGACAAAAAAAACGTCTATGAGGATTTTACAGCAGAGCCATTCTGCTCTACAGCCGTGTCGTTCGGGTGCTGGGATAACGTAATGCATTGTGGGTAGTCGGCTACTGTGGCTAATGCTAGCGGCTAGCGTAATAGTTACTTTACATGGCAGTAAAACGCCACTGAATGACCAAATTGATTTAACTTTTAACCATTTCGAGTAACACTGTTTCCATACGGACCCCCAGCGTTGGTTAGTTGTTTATAACGTGACTATATTTATAACTTTTATAACGTACTCCAGCTTCCGGTTTATAATTTCGGGTCTGCAGCCAAAGAGTATAACAAAGGAAATGGCAAGCTGCAACAATAAGTCACGTTAAACCGGACCTTGTACCCACAATTATTTTTTTACAGTGGGGCATTCAAAGATAAGGTGGATAGACTATACGGCTCAACAAGTATCAAGTACCAACTCTTTTGATGAGGATTTTCCGAAACGTCTGTGGGAAAACGAATGGGGAATGAAATGTCTAGGTCCCATGCCTGAACCCGGAAGATGGCGTGACTTTGTTACAGACTCAAACTGACACTGCCTGGTGTTGTGCTGCAGGCTAAGACAGCCAGCATATCACATCTCACCCTACTCGTCATGCCGTCCGCACACACAGCAACACACAGGCTGTAGGACCCAGCTGGCTGCAGCCTGCAACACACAGCAACACACAGGCTGTAGGACCCAGCTGGCTGCAGCCTGCAACACACAGGCTTTAGGGCCCAGCTGGCTGCAGCCTGCAACACACAGGCTTTAGGGCCCAGCTGGCTGCAGCCTGCAACACACAGGCTTTAGGGCCCAGCTGGCTGCAGCCTGCACACACAGCAACACACAGGCTGTAGGACCCAGCTGGCTGCAGCCTGCAACACACAGGCTTTAGGGCCCAGCTGGCTGCAGCCTGCAACACACAGGCTTTAGGGCCCAGCTGGCTGCAGCCTGCAACACACAGGCTTTAGGGCCCAGCTGGCTGCAGCCTGCAACACACAGGCTGTAGGGCCCAGCTGGCTGCAGCCTGCAACACACACAGGCTTTAGGGCCCAGCTGGCTGCAGCCTGCAACACACACAGGCTTTAGGACCCAGCTGGCTGCAGCCTGCAACACACAGGCTTTAGGGCCCAGCTGGCTGCAGCCTGCAACACACAGGCTTTAGGGCCCAGCTGGCTGCAGCCTGCAACACACAGGCTGTAGGGCCCAGCTGGCTGCAGCCTGCAACACACACAGGCTTTAGGACCCAGCTGGCTGCAGCCTGCAACACACACAGGCTGTAGGACCCAGCTGGCTGCAGCCTGCAACACACAGGCTGTAGGACCCAGCTGGCTGCAGCCTGCAACACACACAGGCTTTAGGGCCCAGCTGGCTGCAGCCTGCAACACACACAGCAACACAGGCTTTAGGGCCCAGCTGGCTGCAGCCTGCAACACACAGGCTGTAGGACCCAGCTGGCTGCAGCCTGCAACACACACAGGCTTTAGGGCCCAGCTGGCTGCAGCCTGCACACAGCAACACACATGCTGTAGGGCCCAAATGGGCTGTAGGACCCAGCTGGCTGCAGCCTGCTGCTATGAGTGTCTTGGATGTGAGAACAGCAGCTGGGAAATCCTGTGAGCATCCGGTTTGGGTTTGGGCCTCCCAGTAGCTCCGGGCAGGGACTAACCGGCTGGCAAAGCAAGCTCACCTTTCAGGCACCTGCTCTCAAGGTGATGTGGTCTGCTGTGCTGAAACCTGCTGTGCTGAAACTGCTCTCTTTTAGTGGGGCAGTTAAGCATAACAATTGTGCATTCTGTGAGAAAAGCATATCATTTGGTACACCTACAGCCAAAGGCATTCCAAAAAAGTATTAGATATGAGGCGGGGGGTGGGGGTTGTGGATGTTTTTTGCGGCCACAGACTGGCAGCCTATGGAAAGTGTAACTGACACAGACTGGCAGCCTATGGAAAGTGTAACTGACACAGACTGGCAGCCTATGGAAAGTGTAACTGACACAGACTGGCAGCCTATGGAAAGTGTAACTGACACAGACTGGCAGCCTATGGAAAGTGTAACTGACACAGACTGGCAGTCTATGGAAAGTGTAACTGACACAGACTGGCAGCCTATGGAAAGTGTAACTGACACAGACTGGCAGCCTATGGAAAGTGTAACTGACACAGACTGGCAGTCTATGGAAAGTGTAACTGACACAGACTGGCAGCCTATGGAAAGTGTAACTGCAATAAATGTGTGTAGACTAGTCTGATCTGGATGATCTTCTTGTCAATACCTGATGAAGCCTCCTGCGTGTTTCGTGTTGGAATAAAACACGGGAGGAGGAACATTATACCTTTTTTACATCAGAAGTCCCACTAGTACACGTGTTTTTGTTACCCAGGAAAGCAGCAGGGGGCAACAGCAGCAGCCTTTTAAACTTTTATATGACACTCTCAACCCACGTTTCTCCACGGCTGCAGGCTGTCTCTTCCCCCTCCCTTTTCCCTTCTCTCACGGCTGCCCTAGGTGCAGTAGTGTCAGGTCAGCTAAAACAAAATGGAAACTTCCGGATAAAAATGTCAAACTAATGTCATTTAAACAAGTAAATAGCCTGACTGATGCACGTTGGAAAAGAAAAAGGTGTTTCAACAAACGAAGCAGCAAACATTGTATCAAAATACTCATTTTGATGTTAAGATGACATAATAGTGAAGCTGTAAAGCATTACTCAAAATGTGAGGGATTTAACGAGGGATTTATATTTATTTTTCAGGCTTCGCAGTAAAAGTGACTAGGTCAGCAGTATTGTTGCTCTCACCTAAACACATTTCTTCAATCTCTCTCTATTTTAATATTCTGAGTAGGATGGTTTTATGGCTCCAGTCCTCTAGATCAGTGGTTCTCAAATGGGGGTCCATGTTACTTTGCCAGGGGGTCCGCGAAAAGTTTTCAGTTATTTAATTTTTTTTTTTTTTTTTTTTTTTTTTAAATGCTACATGTTACTTATTCCTTCTCAAACTACTTCCTACATGGTGCTAGTCTATCAAAATATCTTGTCTGTCATTGATTGTGTTGCATAGTGGCTTTCTGTACTGTTGACAAATTGTGATATTGTAAGTCGCTTTGGACAAAACAAAAGCGTCTGCTAAATGACGTAATGTAAATGTAATGTAATAAAAAAAAAAAAAAATTTTTTTTTTGCAAAATCTTCATAGTTCAATGAAAAAAGTTTATGCTTTAAATCTAAAATGGTTCATGGATTACATTCTAATAACAAACCTATCAAATTAAAAGTCAAGCACGTTACCGTGGAAACAATTAAGCTTAGCCCAAAATCACAAATCAGAATGAGGGGGTCCCCGGTATATTTTCTATCTTGTAAGGGGTCCTTGGCTGAAAAACATTTGAGAACCTCTGGTCTAGAGAGAGAGTGGCGTCAGTGGAGGACCAAAATGCGAGACTCATTAGCCAATGAACAGCCAGGAATGGGTCTCGCGCTACTTTTGCATGTTAAAATAAAGCTGATAATGTACAATTTGATTCAAGGGATGAAAAACCCTTTCAGAGTACAACACAAACTGTCTATTTTGCTGCAACTCGACAGTGCTGCTTAATCCAGGACCTTACTTCCTGGAACTCTTGAGAGTAAAAAACTGGTCCATTGGAGTGAATGGAGATGTCGCAAGTCTTCTATATATACGGCTCTGGGATCCACTAGATTATCACACACACACACACACACACACACACACACACACACACACACACACACACACACACACACACACACACACACACACACACACACAATCAGGGTTAAAAAGGGTTCAATGTTTGAGAAATCCAAGCATACAGCCTGTTTCCACAGGAACAGATGGGGCTTGTAAGCATGTTTGTATACATTATGTCTGCAAATGTGTTTTCTTTTCTTTTCCCCCCATGTGTGTGTGTGTGTGTGTGTGTGTGTGTGTGTGTGTGTGTGTGTGTGTGTGTGTGTGTGTGTGTGTGTGTGTGTGTGTGTGTGTGTGTGTGTGTGTACATATGCTCCAAAGCGTGCCTGGTGCACGTCTTCGTTTGTATATTTTAATGTCTGACAAGCTATGACTTTAATATTACAGTAATATTCAACATGTTGAAGGAGTTCACTGTAGGGGGAGGTCTCCTCCCAGGCCTACTTCTTTCCACAGCAAAGTGACAGAGAGGAGAGAGAGAGCGTGGGAGAAAACACAGATCCAAAGAGAGAGTGAGGGTGTGTGTGTGTGTGTGTGTGTCAGTGTGTGTGATTCTGCAGGTATGAGAGCATGAGAGAGAAGGTGTGTGTGTGTGTGTGTGTGTGTGTGTGTGTGTGTGTGTGTGTGTGTGTGTAATTCTGCAGGTATGAGAGAGAGAGAAGGTGTGTGCGTGTGCGTGTGCGTGTGCGTGTGTGTGTGTGTGTGTGTGTGTGTGTGTGTGTGTGTGTGTGTGTGTGTGTGTGTGTGTGATTCTGCAGGTATGAGAGAGAGAGAGAAAGAGTTAAGGGGGGTGTGTGTGTGTGTATGAGAGAGAGAGAGAGAGACTACACTGCTGTAATTCTCTGCTGTCTTTGATGCATGGCCACACACACACACGACGCACCTGATTTCCTTCTGCCTTCCCAGGCCCTCACTGGCAGCTTTGTGTAGTACAGCTCTACCCAAATAAACCTGCTGGCAGCTTTGTGTAGTACAGCTCTACCCAAATAAACCTGCTGGCAGCTTTGTGTAGTACAGCTCTACCCAAATAAACCTGCTGGCAGCTTTGTGTAGTACAGCTCTACCCAAATAAACCTGCTGGCAGCTTTGTGTAGTACAGCTCTACCCAAATAAACCTGCTGGCAGCTTTGTGTAGTACAGCTCTACCCAAATAAACCTGTTGGCAGCTTTGTGTAGTACAGCTCTACCCAAATAAACCTGCTGGCAGCTTTGTGTAGTACAGCTCTACCCAAATAAACCTGCTGGCAGCTTTGTGTAGTACAGCTCTACCCAAATAAACCTGCTGGCAGCTTTGTGTAGTACAGCTCTACCCAAATAAACCTGTTGGCAGCTTTGTGTAGTACAGCTCTACCCAAATAAACCTGTTGGCAGCTTTGTGTAGTACAGCTCTACCCAAATAAACCTGTTGGCAGCTTTGTGTAGTACAGCTCTACCCAAATAAACCTGCTGGCAGCTTTGTGTAGTACAGCTCTACCCAAATAAACCTGCTGGCAGCTTTGTGTAGTACAGCTCTACCCAAATAAACCTGTTGGCAGCTTTGTGTAGTACAGCTCTACCCAAATAAACCTGCTGGCAGCTTTGTGTAGTACAGCTCTACCCAAATAAACCTGCTGGCAGCTTTGTGTAGTACAGCTCTACCCAAATAAACCTGCTGGCAGCTTTGTGTAGTACAGCTCTACCCAAATAAACCTGCTGGCAGCTTTGTGTAGTACAGCTCTACCCAAATAAACCTGCTGGCAGCTTTGTGTAGTACAGCTCTACCCAAATAAACCTGCTGGCAGCTTTGTGTAGTACAGCTCTACCCAAATAAACCTGCTTCAAAAAAGACTTTTCTGAAACGGTCTTATTATTGACAGAAATAAAGCTAAAAGGACGCCTCAAATATCTGTTCTTCACGTTATCTGAAATAATGGTCAGCTTTAACATCCATCTATGAACTAAAGCCAAGAGCTGCAGGCATTGTAGCTCGCCAGCGCCAATCAAAGTAAAGTAAATATGAAGTGCGAGCTTAATGCCAGTGATGAAAACACTTCACTTTGAGGTTGATGTGGAAATCGTGATGTGAAATGTTTGGACACTGAATGAAAGGTGCAGATGTGTTTGTCTTTTTCATCACAGTTATGAGATCATCATCTGATCCATTCAGTTGAGTTTCTCTCCACAAAGCACTTGTTCTACAGGGAAACACTTTGTCACTTTTGTATACTGAAGAACAGCTTCTGAACTATTACTGTTCCTAATTTAATGGGAAGCTATTCCCAAGTTTCCTGATGAGACCGTGGGCACTTCCATGACACCCTCCCTCCCTGTTTCCAGCTGCCGGTTGCCTGTTTCCACCCAGCACCGTTCATAGCAAATGCGACTGAAAATAATCATAATAATTGTTGTGACTTTGTACCTACCTATGTCTTGTAATGGAGCCCCCCAGCACAATAATTTCACACGTGCATAATTGTACAACAGAGATATCTTGAATGTTGAAAGAGAGAGACCGCTAAAGCTACGTTCAGGGTACGGTGGTGCAGTGGTAAGCGCTGTCGCCTCACAGCTCGAAGGTCCTGGGTTCGATTCCCACCTGGGACGCTGTGAGCGCTGAAGGAATGCGTGCCCGTCCGCATGTCCTCGAGTGCCCACTGCCCTGGTGGGGTCGTCAAAAGGGCCTTTCTGTGTGGAGTTTGCATGTTCTCCCCGTGCCTCCCGGGGGTTTCCTTCATATAGGAACCCCCTTCACCAAAACATGCAATATCCTGGTTGCTGATGTGGTGCCTCCTCTGATCGTTCGGGGCGCCTGTTCAGAGGGAGGGGAACTCGTTGGAATAGCGTGAACCTCCCACGTGCTATGTCCTACCGGTGAAGCTTCCCCTGTCAGGTGAAAAGAAGCGGCTGGCTAACTGCCCATGTCTCGGAGGAAGCATGGAGCCAGTTTTCGGCTCTCCCCAGATCGGCAGAGGGTGGAGCAGCAACCAGGATAAATATAAATTAGCACTAATGGGGGATAAAAAAATCTGGGAAAAAAAATATATATATAAAAAAAGAAAAAGCTACGTTCAATGACCAAATAATAAGAGTTCTGGTTTGGACGTTTAGCCTTCAAAACAAAAGCTGCCGCTATGCAACCACATACTATTTTTTAGCAATTTCGGCTAAAATAAGCCCATACAGTACGAGTGAATTGACATTCACCTCGTTTTTGTAAAATATCGCCGCTATGCAACCACACAACGTTACTATTTTTAGCCATTTCGGATCATAAGCCAAATGTTCCCACTCTTTGACAGCGGCGCGCACTTACTTGCTAGTGAATTTTTTTTAAACAGGAAGTCGACAACCGGCAACCGCTGAGAATCATGGGAAACGTAAGTCCAGGAATAAGGTGAATAGTGTCAAACTTGTGGTAAGTTCATTGGGATCTATAGTGTTCCTGTTGCATACTTGAATAGATGGTTCTTGTATCCAGCAGTGAGTCGGAGACAGCAAAGGTTTTCTTTTCACAAAAGGAAAGAATATATATTTGATGTGGCTTTTAAAACATGGCTGGCTACACCTCGCCTTGACCAACGCTTTGCTCTCCAAACCCTTTAGACCCTGTCTGTGTCCATAGCACATTTCATACACAACACAGATCAAAACAAAAGACCATGGAGAGAGAGAGAGTGTGTTACAGGCTAAAATATAAGATCCAAACGGTCACAGTGCAAAATTATTTGCATATTTTTACTTTGTGAATGAATTCATAATATATGCATATTTTCTCAATAATTATATCTTCTTGTCTAAACGCACTTTTCCCAATACAGGCTACTGTATTGCCAGCCAGGTTCTCTGCTCTGGGGGCTGGGCGAAGTGAGTCAGACATTATATTCTGTTTGTAGCATCAGATTTGTCGGGTAAAATACATGACAGAGCGGACTGCTAAGCCCAGGTGGGCTCGTCAAGTTTGCATGTTCTCCCTGTGCTCCCCTGGGGTTTCCTCCAGATAGGGGTGTGGCTTCCTTCACTGCTCACAACAATATAACTCGCCTGTCTCGCCAGATACACAGTATAGCCTAGTAGTGGATTGCTGGCTTCTAGTCGTGCTGAATATCACATTTAGTGGCTTTAAATCATCACTTTTTAATATCCCACAGTTACTCATTTGAACAATAAATGCTGTCTGTGACAAGTCTCTCTAATATTC